>NC_068993.1:4650966-4653077 GCF_001194135.2 Octopus bimaculoides
CAAACCATGAACAGTTTATTACAAGTCTTTGACAAACAATTTTGTTTATTTCCAGATAAACTGTTGAAGATATTTATGGCCTCAAATATAATTAGTGTTTTTTGTTGACACTTGTCTCTGTTTGAAGTCATTACAAAGTAACTGAGATGACGCATAAAATTAACACTAGTCATTTGAACTTTGAAATTAATCCTAATCTTTAGTAGAACTTGTGATAATATCAGAAGTAAACCTCTGTATTTTAATGAATCCAGGTCTATCGTTATAGAAATAATTAATTAAAAGCTTACAAACATCACTAGCAATCGACTTGACTTATAAGCAATAAACCTCTTGCATAAAAATACATTGCTGGAGACTTGTCACCAGAGACTGCATGAAAATTCTAGAAATCCAGCCGGCAATTTAGTTTGTAATCTTTGTATCTTATGAGTTTATCATTAATAAATTTTTAATAAATTAATAGTGAATTAGGCAGCAGCATGGCTCTGTGGTTAAGACATTTATTTTCAATGATTCAGTTTCAGGTTCAGTCTCACTGCATGGCACCTGAAGCCAGTATCTCCTTTTCAACCAAAGTGGTTGAGTTCCTTTCGAGCATTGGGCCTCACAGAGGCAAAGTGGCCGATTTCCTTACAAGTGTTGAGCCTCACAAAGGTAGCTGAGTTCTTATCGAGTGTTGGGCCTCACAGAGGCAATGATCAAGACCTTTGGCATTATGTCATGCTTGAGAAGAAGACCCATCAAACTGAGCAAAATCACAGTCATGGTAGGTACCGGTGTCATGCAAATTGGCACCTGTGCCAGTGGCACATAAAAGCACTCACTACACTCTCAGAGTGGTTGACGACAGGCAGGGCATCCAGCAGTAGAAAACCATGCCAAATCAGTCTGGAGTCTGGTACAGCCTTCCAGCTTACCAGCCATGGCCAAACTGTCCAACCCATGCCAGCATGGACAATGGATGATGATGATGATGATGATAATATGCATGCATACACATTGAATAAAATCATAATTAACTGTTTCGCATTTTCTTTCACCCAAAACCACAAACTTTCCAGCAACCCTTTGTACATGCATTTGGTAATGGTTGACAGTGATTTTGAAGTTTTGGTCGACTGTCTGATGAAACTACGTCATAACTACGAATTCAGCATCAACTTTTCACTTATCAAAGTTGGTAAATATGTACTCTACTAAAAAGTACTAAAAAGAGTAACTGTCTAGCTTAGTATTAAATTGTTTTTATATATAACTTGACATAGAACAAACCTATATATTTGTAGGTGCAGGAGTGGCTATGTGGTAAGTAGGTTGCTTACCAACCACATGGTTCTGGGTTCAGTCTCACTGCGTGGCATCTTGGGCAAGTGTCTTCTACTATAGCCTCGGGCCAACCAAATCTTTGTGAGTGGATTTGGTTGATGGAAGCTGAAAGAAGCCTGTCGTATATGTATATATATGTGTGTATGTGTGTGTGTTTATGTATCTGTGTTTGTTCCCCTCATCATCGCATGATAATCGATGTTGGTGTGTATAGATTAAGTACTAGGCTTACAAAGAATACATCCTGGAGGTCGATCTGTTTGATTTGTTAGACTAAAGGCAGAGTATCCAGCTGTAAAAATCCTGCCCAATCAGTTACAGAAGCCTGGTGCAGGTTTCTGCCTGGTCAGTTCCTGTCAAACCATCCCACTCATGCCAGCATGGAAGGTGAATGTTAAACGATGATGATGATGATTTATACGTATGTATATACACAGATATGAATGTATGTGTATATATGTGTGTGCAACTGTGTCATCTTGTTTTGACACTGTATGCAAACTATAAATGAACATCACCACCACATAAGCTTGAAAGCAGTGTTGTTGTTCATTTGCAATTTTCTATGCAAACATGTTCAGTCTTTTCGCTTTTCATATTCAAAGGAACAGGGGAAGCCTTAACTTATTTTGGAAGCAGGGGGAGTGTTGATGGGAGTGAGAGCATCCGGGTGTAGAAAATCTGCTAGAAGCAATTACTACAACAACTACAAATGTTACTACTAAAACAACAACTACTACTACTACTACTACTACTACTACTACTACTACTACTACTACTAC
>NC_068993.1:4656824-4660952 GCF_001194135.2 Octopus bimaculoides
CAAATAAAAAAGTCAGAAAATCAATTTCTTTTTTAGTTATTTACTGAATTATTTTCCGAAGAAATTTTCTTTTTTAAATTACTTTCTATCTTTTTTTTACTTTCTTTTTCTTTAAAAATAAATAAGTAAATAAAGATTTGATGTATAGAATCAGCAAAAAATCTTGGTAACATTGTTGACAAGAATGTAGGTATTCTAAATACACTGAGCTATTAATCTTGATGATGGAAAGAGGATTCTGACTTCATGATGCTAGTCCATGTCCAGCCATGCTACGCATCATCTCATCCAGAAGACATCAATATTTAATCATTCATTTACTTCCTCATTACACCATCTGTCATTCATAAGTAAATAAATGAATAATAATAATAAGAAGAAGAAGAAGAAGAAAAAGAATTATAATAATAAGAATATTCCTTTCAACTGGAAGCAGTAGTAGCAATAATTGTCGGAGCCCTGGGAACAGTGAGCAAAAATCTCGGGAAGTACATGGAACAAATAGGTGCTGCAGTAAGGGTGGAGCACTTGCAGAAAACAGCACTGCTTGGAACCGCTCGAATATTCCGGAAGCTTCTTGAAAAATAAGGGGTGTTACCTTAGTTCACTGGTAGTGAACAGCTGACACTGTAGTTCATCTCCAGCGTTAGAAGCTGTGCAAAGTCAATGATAATAATAATAATTTTTGCCACAAGGGTGGTTTGGGGAAGGTGGGGATTGAGTTGATTACATCGACCCCAGTGTTCAACTGGCATTTATTTTATTGACCCTGAAATGTTGAAAGGCAAAGTCCATCTCGGTAGAATTTAAACTCAGAACGTAGTGACAGGTGAAATACCACTAAGCATTTTATCCAGCGTGCTAATGATTCTTATTTCTTTATTGCCCACAAGGGGTTAAACATAGAGGGGCAAACAAGGATAGACAAAGGGGCTAAGTTGATTACATTGACTCCAGTGCGTAACTGGTACTTAATTTATTGACCCCGAAAGGATGAAAGGCAAAGTTGTCCTCGGCGGAATTTGAATTCAGAACGTAACAGCAGACGAAATACCTCCAAGCGTTTCACCTGGTACTTAATTTACCAATCTCAAAAGGATGAAAAGCAAAGTTGACCACAGCAGAATTTGAACTCAAAATATAAAGATGAGCAAAATACCGCTAAGCATTTCACCCAGCATGGTATTAGATTCTGCCAGGTTGCCACCTTATAATAACAACAACAACAACAATAATAATAATAATAATAATAATAATAATAATAATAATAATAATAATAATAATGATAATAATAATAATAGTATTGATAATCTGACAAGAGGTTGATGTCTGCTCTCACAGAATCAACTAGTGCAAGTAAGACTGAGAGCTGAAAGACCAAAGTGGCAAAAGTCACAGGTTAAAGATGTTTTTTCTCTTCTTTTTCCCAATTGCAACCAATGTTTGCATCCTTTGGTTTTATTCTTCATTTTTATTTAAACAATTTGATTGAATAGAAATTCTTGGAAGAAAGGGTCGGAAGGGGAAAAAGAAAGAAAGAAACCTAACAGAAAATTTAAGAATTTGGTTGACGTAAAGGAAGCAAAAAAAATATAAGCTTTTTTCTGCGAAACAAGGAATTTAAATGGAGGAATATAAAATGGTAACATATGTGTGGAATTCAATGTGAGAATAGGTATGAAAAGATGAGTTACAAATTCATGGCCTAAGGGATCAAATCTTTTGTTGGTGATGAGGTATGTAGTAAGATGTAAGGATAAAATGAGAGTTCTGTGAAATAAAGGGATGTAGTGACTGAAATGTGAAATGTGGGCATATATTCAATGTACTGTGAAATGTAAGGTTATTGTCTCTGTACTGTAATAGTCGGGATGTTGTCACTATACTGTGAAATGTAAGATCAAACTGCTGTACTAAGAAAATGTGGAATTTAACTGCCAGTATATAAAATGTGAACATACATGATATATAGAAATGAATGAATAGGTGTGAGAAGGTGAACTATCCACTCTTGGATTATGGGATCAAATCTCTCATTGGTCATGTAAAATGTACAGTAAAATATATAAATATAAGGGCCATGCAGCGAAATGTAGGGATGCAGTCACTCATCATCATCATCATCGTTTAACGTCCACTTTCCATGCTAGCATGGGTTGGACGATTTGACTGAGGACTGGTGAAACTGGATGGCAACACCAGGCTCCAATCTAATTTGGCAGAGTTTCACTGTACTGTGAAATGTAGAAATATTGTCATTGTACTGTGAAATATGAAGATATAATGATTTATTGTACTGTGAAATGTAGAAATATTGTACTGTGAAATGTAGAAATATTGTACTGTGAAATATGAGGATATAGTTATTGATTGTGCTGTGAAATATAAGGATATAGTTGCAAGGCTACTGAATCTGTTTCCTGAGAGGTGGTGTTATAGTGACTGACATTTATGAAATGTAGGAATATTATGGTTGTTCTGTGAAATGCTGGAATATGATGGACAAACAGTACAATGTGTGGATATAGTGAATGCACCGTGAAATTTTGAACTATAGTATCTTTGCTATGAAACGTGGCGTAAAATGTAGATATAATAATGGGAAAAACTTTTAAACGTGGGGATATATAGTAGCTGTACTATGAAATGTGACAATGTAATGTGACATTCAGGAATATAGCCACTATAATGTGGTATACAGTTTTATATTGCATGTACTGTGAAATATGACTATATAGGGCCGCACTGTGAAATATGGCTACATAGGGCTGCTCTGTGAAATATGGCTATATAGTGCTTGCACAGTAGAATGTAGGTATATGGAAGTTGCAATGTGAAAGCTAGAATATAGTGGCTGTTTTGGGAAATATATAATCGCTAAAATATGAAATGTAGGGAAGTAGCGGCTATACAATGGAATGTGAAAATATAGTAATAGCACTGTGAAATGTTAGAATATAAGGATTGTCCAAAAGAGAATATTTGTTGTACATACATAATATATATCCACTCACTTATGGTTGTCAAAATATATCTTTAAGATAAATATTTTTCTTGATTTACTAACTTAATTATTAAATTTGGAATTTTCTCTTTATCAGTTTCACATATTAGAAGACTCAAAATGGAAACAGTGTTAAAACTAATGGAAACAGGAAATTTCTTACCATACCCTGCAGAATCACATTTAATCATTATAAGTATGAAATAAAATACCTACCATGTATGAACAAAAATGCATAGTCTCTAAATCATATTAAATTTATTTCACAGCCAGTGCGTTATGTTTTAATATGTATATTATGTGTCGATGTGAGAGTGTGAGTAGATGCATGGCAAAGGGTGTAGAAGCAAATCTACCCAATAATACACTTGATGTGATATTATATGTAAATTACGGGTGTCATTTTTATATCTAACTGTAAATAGTTAAATGATATTATGTTAAAAATATTTTATGAGCATGCAGAAATGAATATGTGTGTGGCATGTATATGAGCATTTAAATGCATACACATACATACACATCTTCATATACACACATGTATATACACACAAATATTTGTTTTTATATGCATAATAAAGCAATAGTTTGCAAAATTATGAGTAATATGAAATATACAAGCTTTAATAACCACTGACATGCACATATAAGCATGTGTCATATATAAATATTATATGACACACACACATATATATACATACATACATACATACATACATACATACATACATATATATATATATATATATATATATGTATGTTTATACGTATATATATGTGTGTGTGTGTTTGATATGTATGTATGTATATGTAGGATAGATATATAACTGGTTGTTTTGAAACCAGTTTCTCAGACCTTACAGGCACCAATCCTGCAGCTTATCTCTGTTGGATACTGCTAATCTTGCTGTGATATTTGCTTGTTCCTAAAATCTGGTGGTTTCTTGGAGGAAAATTGTCCTTATTCCATACATATACATACATACATAAACATACACTCACACTCAGACACATATACATATAGCTATAAATATGTGTATGTGTCTGTACATACTTGCACACTCACTAATATACATGTGCATCACACTAAAATATATATGTGTACACAGACATATGTGCTGTGT
>NC_068993.1:4663638-4663972 GCF_001194135.2 Octopus bimaculoides
GTCTGTACATACTTGCACACTCACTAATATACATGTGCATCACACTAAAATATATATGTGTACACAGACATATGTGCTGTGTATGGCAATGCTTACATTCTCAGCTTTTTTTTACTAAAAAAATGCCCTTGCATTTAGAAGTCTTTGGAAACACACATGGGAACCTCACAACATATATATAGGACATCTGATTCCTTGGGATTCCAAATCTATACATGCACACATGTATATTATATATATATATATATATATGTATATATATATATATACACACACATACATAGACACATATATATATGTATATATATATATATATATATATATATATATATAT
>NC_068993.1:4666437-4671888 GCF_001194135.2 Octopus bimaculoides
GAGGGAGAGAGAGATAAAGTGTGAGAGAGAAAGAGGGAAGAAGAAAGAAAGGAGAAAAGAAAGAAAGAAAGAATAGAAAAATAAAAGCCATTTGATAAAAGACTTTTAATCTTATTAGATAGAATCTCAAAACTTTTCAAACACAGCTTAAAATTGTTATGAAAATATATTTAAAAATAAAAAAAAAGTACGTTTTAATATAAAGCAACACTTAGGAGAAAAACAAATAAAATGAAACATAAGATAAACAACAGCATTAACATAAACTCTATAACAGCCATCATCATCATCAACAACAACAAATACTACTATGAAACAGGCATAGTATTTAAAATCAGCGCTTAAATCAATTTTATATCCAAGTTACTAAAATTCTTGATGGAAATAAAAATTTTTAAAAAAAATAATAATTAAATCAATAAATATAAACATAGATTAAAATATGTTATAAAAACAAATATGGAAAAATAATAAAATTTAAAAAAATAATAATAATAAAATGCAAAATAGTGTTAAAAGAAAATAAATGAAATCAAAGAATTATTACCAAAAAAAAATGGAAAAATATCTTTGATAATCTGCAGTTTATTCCATGAAGTCCATCCTTTACTGATAATTCATTTGATACTTATGGAAACTTTCAAATGTGGATTCCACTTATTTGCTTTATATTGTGAATTAGAAGACTTGTTAATATCATTATGTTATCGTTATTACTAGTGTTGTTGTTGTTGTTGTTGTTGTTGTTGCTGCTGCTAAGGTGGCGAGCTGGCAGAATCGTTAGAACACCAGACAATGTGTTTGACAACATTTCTTCTAGCTTTACATTCCCAGTTCAAATGCTGCTGAGGTTGGTTTTGCCTTTCATCCTTTCAAAGTCAATAACATAAAGCATCAAACAAGAACTTTTTTCTTGATCATCTCTGACAACTATATCCGGTCTATTAGCCTTGATTTCTCTCTATGTATTGGCATATCCCAATATTGCTTTGTCATTTTCTGAGACCTTTTCTGAGGTGTGCCTCTATCATCTTTTTACTCTCATTATTCCATAGTGTTGGCATAGCTGCCAGTGTATATAGGTCCCAACTCTGTTATGTCTCTGAATATATTCCTTCATAGCCAGGACTGGGCAGCCAGAGACAATATGATTTATTGTTTCTTCCTCATCACCACATATTCTGCGGTTAGTTATTGTATTTTTCTCCATTATGTGTTTTTGGTGATTTATGGTTGGGGAGGGGCTTTGAGCTTGGGCTGCAATTATTATTATTATTATTATTATTATTATTATTATCATCATTATTATTATTATTATTATTATTATTATTATTATTATTATTATTATTATTATTATTATTATCATCATCATTAATACTATTATCATTATTATTATTATTATTCAAACCTTTCCTTGATATCTGTTGTATTTACACCCTCCCCCCACATCACCAAGACACTTGCGGTAGGTAACAGATATCATGTTCTTAATGCACTGGATGATTATACGATACAAAGAAATACCTGGAATGGATAAATTTTTTTAAATAGCATGTGTACCTGTAAGTGCTCGATAAAAATGTTATGAAACAATGAAATTAAAAAGTGAATGTAGAAGTACTCTTTGTAAAACGTGCACAGTGTCCATTGTTCTTATTTTCTGTATTTAAGCAAGTTTTGTTTTTCTTGCAATCATGTCTATGAATTTTTCTCTTCTTTTCCTTCATATTTCTTTCTTTACTTTATTATTATTATTATTATTATTATTATTGTTGTTATCGTTGTCATTTTAGCAAATGGTTGGCAAAATACCATAAGGCACATTTTTGTTGTTTGTTTGAGAATTCAGCCTAATTATTTTTTTGTATTGTTGCTGTTGTTTTCTATGAACAAATATGATCAAATCTATGTTTAGATGATATTTTCTTCAAGAATGAATTTTTGAAAAAATTTTTAGTTTCTTTCGCAAACAAAGATCTTTAGAAAATTGAAATGACAATTTAAATTCCCCAGAAAAGAACTTTCATTTTGGGGAATTTTATTGTGTTTATAAATAAATTTTTTCAAACATCTAAATTTGTTTTGTTTTTAGTGATTCAGCATGGTCACCTGTGGGAAAACAGGGAGAGGCGCTAATTCCAAGTCATTGAACCAAATACACTTCCTCATCATAAGAATCTTTTCATTTTTGAAAATTCTGACGTAAGATTAAAATGTAAGTTGAAAAATGACAATTAAACCAGCAGACAACCAGACACAGTTCTGACCACTGACAGTCACAATTTGATCAACCAAACTGCAAGCTTAAATAATAACGAGGAAATTATCAATAAACAATAACAGCAACTCACCCATTGCTGTTTTTACTCACTAAAACATCAGTCAACTCCAAGCAAAGGAAAAACTCAGCAGGTGTATGTTACAAAAGAGAATTTCTCCTTGCCTGATGAATTTATCCAGGGAAGGTGGCATAATTCTATTTTTCATTAAATAGAATGAGTTTCCAAATGTGTATGAAAGAGTTAATAGTCGATTTGTGACAGAGTGAGTGCTCCATCAATCAATGCGGAATGTAAGAAAGTATATGCATGGTTTGTAGAACCAAAGAAAAATTACACTCTTTCTTCTACTCACTTTCTCTAGATTATGCTTGTAATTGTATGGTCAAGCTTTCAGATATACTGTCATACTGCTTTGACCCTGATGATTATATAAATACTACACGTATCTGAAGAATGCTCAACCACTTACACACTAATTTCCTGAGTGGGCATCAAGTTGTTTTAACAGCTAATTACTCAGCATTGAAACTGAATGAGATTCTACAAAAATGCAGAGGATTTGCTGCAAGTAGAATACCATTGCACATCAGGATTGGTCAAATATAGTCATATATATACATTTATGCATTCACAAACCACATAGCACCAATGCACACAAATGCACACAATACACATAAATGCATGTAGCTTACACACATACACACATCATATTACTTGCATACAGGCTGGCTACTCACGTACATGTACATTACACATACGCACGTTATTTGCATGCATGCACACTGCTCAATACACATGCATACTACTCACATGCATTCGCATTATTTGCACGCATGCATGCGCATTAGCCACACATGTTCATATCACTTACACACATACACAGCTCTGGCATACATGCCCTTATATGCACCCATGCATGCACATTCACATTACATATGCTCATGTACACTGCTCACAGACACATGCATATTACATGCACTCATGCACTCTGCTAACCACACACATGCACATTAGCACATTCCTCACAGACACACATAATAAAGTACACTACAAGATAAGCGCAGAAACAAGCACCAGATGCAGCCATTTCTAGGTTTAGTTCTTTGATCACTGAGCGACAGATCTATATCTGTTAAGAGCAATAAGTAGAAATTGGAATTTATGAAAACATTGAGGTTATTTTGCATGACTCATATGAAATGGAACCGAAACGAGTTCTTGGGTATTTGGGGAGGGGGGAGGGGCACGAGTAATGGATTTAGCAGGGAAGAACATTCGGCAGTGCAAAAGTTAATACATGTTTATTTTCTGTTTCTCATTCCATGTAATTGATATTTTTTCATATACATCTACATATATGTGTCTGTATATATATATATATATATATATATATATATATAATAAATTCTGTTATATATATATAAATATATAATAAATTCTATGTATATATATATATAAATATATATAGACAGATAGATAGATATGTATGTATACATATATATACATATTAGTGTGTGGTGTGTATGTGATGAAGTTTAATAGTTCATAAATAGAATAATAATACATCAGAGACTATATGCACATAAACATAAAATTATAGTGCATATATGTTTTTTTACATTCTACTTCCATTCAATATATTATCCTCATCATCATCGTCATCTTCGTCACCTCCACCAACACCACCATCATCATCGTCATCGTCATCATCATCATCATCATCACCATCGTTGTCATCATCGTCATTCCCTTGTCATCGTCATCATCATCATCATCATCATCATCATCACCATCGTTGTCATCATCGCCATTCCCTTGTCATCGTCATCATCATCATCATTTTAACGTTCACGTTTCCTTATCTGCACAGATCAGATGGAACTGTGAATGTGGTACATGCTTTAAGGTTTCCACCAACCAATAATTTTTTCATGCCATCATCACTAAACAAGGTACCACTCAGGATTCTGAGAGTCCTGTCTGTCTTCATTTGAGCTGATTACCTCACTCTAGTAATTACCCTCACAAGAAACGGAGACACAAGAGCGATCAGATTAAGGACAAATGAGTAAGAATGAAATAAAAGTTTTATGTGAAAAGACCTAACTTCTAGAGAAGTTTGTCCAGTAAAACCTGAGAGGATCCCCTCTATTGACATGGTGGATTCTGCATCAAACACCAACCTAGTATTTGCTGGTAGGTGGGTGAGGAGTCCACTCGAGGAAGCTGCTGGTCAGAGTTATTAGAAATTTAAAAGGCATCAAGAACTGTCATTTGGAATGGAGTTTATTCATAGAGATTGAAGAGTGAGCGAGGTAGCCATCATGATAAGAATACTTGGAACCATCTCAAAGAACATTATAACCTGACACAAGAAGTTGGAACTATCAGATATCACAAGGATGATGTATTCCTCCTCATACACAAAAGTTTCGAAATAGTGTCAAACAAGGAACCCCACAGATCTAGGATTGCCCTCATCCAACTTTTGTTCTCCAGTCTGCAGATTAATACTTAGAGTAGTTCCATTCACTCTGACCGTTTTTGCCATAATCGCCCACATTTTGACAAATTCTCTGAAAAAGAACTCTCCTCTCTTCACCCTCAATTTTCTTCCCAAGTGGAACTTCAATGGTTAATGAGGGACTGACCAAAGAGGTGTCAACCCTCAATTCTTCCAGCCCTGTCTATCACACACCTTCTTACTGTATATCCAGCAGATAAAATAAAACTATCTTTCCAGCCTTATTAAAGGACATTAGGAAAATCTTCATACTGGCCTTGACCAATGGCCAGATCTATCCTTCATGCAGCAAATGGTGCTCACCACAACTTTCCGAATCAACCATGTTTAGCATCAGAGACACCTTTAGAATCTTAAACTTTTGATGCCCTTTGGTAATACTGCTCAGCCATGAATTTGTGGAAGTTACTCATAGGGAGGGGGCGGGGGGGGGAGATCCCAAATGCAAAATTCTTCCAGAACAGATCAGTGACTTAATCCACATGACCTTCATGTACATTTTCCCCAATGGCTTTATCACTCAATAACATCATCATCATCATCATTCTCAACGACGACAACAACAACAACAACAACAATAGTAATAACAATAACAATAATAATAATGAAAATAATAATAATAATAATTTCTTCTACATCCTATTC
>NC_068993.1:4673505-4677251 GCF_001194135.2 Octopus bimaculoides
TGTGTAAGTATTTGTACATGTAGACTGAGAGAGAAATAAAAAAAAGTGTTGTGTCTCTATGGTACAGAAGCAGGATAATATAGAAGTTGTGACAGTTGGAGACAGATAAGATATCAGAGTTGCCATCTACTCATTTTAGTACACTCACACACACACACACACACACACACACACACACACACACACACACACACACACACACACACACACACACACACACACACGCACACACACATGCAGAGTTTGACCAAACCTGTTCCTGCTAGGAATCAACCATGTCGAAAATGAAAGAATGCCATTAACTATTCATGTAGCCCACTTGTTTATGGTGAATGACACTCAACATTTTATTGAATTTTCGCTTCTAGTATTTGTCCCAAAAGTCACTGAATTGTTTCCGCAGTCCCCATTCAATATTGTTGTGGATTATGTATGATGTTATATTTAAATAATAGGAGATGTAAGTTCAACCTCTAGCTAATTCCAATAAATGTACTTTGAAAGGGACAGATTATCTGTTGCTGTCCCTTTTTTTTGTATCCTCTACACAACAACTTGTTACTTAAATGCAGATTATGTGTTTGTGTGTGTGTATGTGTGTGTAGGTGCGGGAGTGGCTGTGTGGTACGTAGCTTACTTCTCAATCACATGGTTCCTAGTTCAGTCCCACTGTGTGGCACTTTGGGCAAGTGTCTTCTACTATAGCCTTGGGCCAACCAAAGTATTGTGAGTGGATTAGTAGATGGAAACTGAAAGAAGCCCACCGTATATGTGTGTGTGTGTGTGTGTGTATGTGTGTATGTTTATGTGTCTGTGTTTGTCCCACCGACCATCACTTGAAAACTGATGTCGGTGTGTTTACTTCCCTGTAACTTAGCGGTTAAGCCAAAGAGACCAATAGAATAAGTACTAGGCTAACAAAAAATAAGTCCTGGGGTCGATTTGTTAGACTAAAGGTGGTGCTCCAGAATGGCTGCAGTCAAATGAACTGATATACCCTCCAGCCTTCATGAGGTGTCTTGGAGAAATTTCAAAACTGGGTTCTCATTCCTAAGGTATTATTATTATTATTATTATTATTATTATTATTATTATTATTATTATTATTATCATGTTGAAAATGACGATGATGGTGACGATGATGATAGGACGAGGAGGAGAAGGAGGAGGAGGAGGAGAAGGAGGAGGAGAAGGAGGAGGAGGAGGAGAAGGAGGAGAAGGAGGAAGAGGACAATGGCAAAGCTGAGGATAACGCTGATGATGATGATGATGATGACAACTACAATGCATAAAATAAATACACTTTTGTGCGCGCTTTAATTAACTGATGTATTCATTATGTTCTTTTGTGCATTGATTGTGCTATGCGTATGCACATTAACACATGCACACCTTTTAAATGGAGAGAAAGTACAACTGACATATCTGGCTTCAACGACAATGTGCAACATTGTTATTATCTTCTGAGGCAATTCAACTTCATTGTCTGATTCTCCACAATATCATTTGTCATTGTTACCATTTTCACAAGCGAAGAATGGTATTCCTGTAAATCTCTGAAATTGCTGAGATTGCAAGAAAACTGAGGAAGCAATAACATTTCTGTGTCACCTTTGGTTATGCACGTTTATTTAGACATCGGTGCATCGATGACTTTGTGATTAAAAAGTTACCTTTGGAACCTAATGGTCAGGAGTTCAATTCCCTGTCATGAACATATCTGGCCAGCATTATATATTGTAGTTGTGGATTGACCAATGTCTTGCAAATGAAGCTGATAAAAGCCTCTCATGAAATCCTTATGATTAAATTTTCAGGGGATAACTGGTTAATTAAGCGTATATTTATATACTTTAGAAAGTTTCTTTCGTATATGAACTACGTGATTTTTAATGCAGGTTTATATGGTAACAAAGTGTTCCTAGGAACTTAATGTATAGAGGTGCAGTACCTCCAATGTGAACATCTCTGGCTAATACTCTATCCGATATGCATGGATCATGCCATGTCCTGTGAGAGAAACTGATTGGCAGAAACTGAAGGAATGAGTTGCATCGTATTTATCCTTATCTTTATGTGTGAACCGACCCTAAACAAACAACAGCTTTGTTATCAATACAAAGGTGTCATTTGCCCAGGCTTTTTAAAATGTCTTGAGATGTTGCACAGTCTTTGCAAGCAAAAAAAGGCTCATGTAAATGGTGTTATTCGTTGCCAGTTTGCAGGTTAACTATGTCTGGACTGTTTTGTTGTTTAATAGACTTAGGAATTATTAACCTGTTTGGAAATGGGTGAGATTTGGTGTCTCGAATGATGTCTATCTGTAGAAAACTCTGACTCATGCAAACATGGAAAAATAAATGTTAAAACCATGATGATGATGACAATGGTGATGGTGTTGATGATGACGACAATGCTGATGATGACTATGACAACGATGACAACGATGATGACAATGGGGATAATGATGATGATGATGTTCAAATATTTGTGACATTAGCTGAATCTTAGTTAAATCATTATCAGCCAATCTTGTTATAATTATTTAATGACTTTGCACATTATAACAACTCGGAAAATTATTCTAAATTAGAAATAATTGATTAATTTATCTTAAATCTTTACATTTTCTCAGCAAGTTTCTATGATGAAGAACTGGAAAGATTCGTTCACTGAAAGTTGTTGGGCATTTTTCATCTGATGCCATAATCTACACACAAGTAAAACTGGCATCAATCATGCAATAGAATGCTGCAGTTTTTGGCTGCAGTGATTGCAGGAGTTCTAGCACAAACAAAGAATAGCCAAAGACAAAGTGGCTAAGTTCCTTTCGAGTGTATGTATGTACGTACGTATGTATGTATGTATGTATGTGTCTAAAAGGGATCAAAGGTCCTTGCCAAACCAAAGGCTCATAAGTTCTGGTTTCCCAGATCCTGTGGCATATATATTTCTCCATCTTGATGGGACACTGGTCCATCACAAGGTTACTTATTTTCCCCAGCTCAGCTAACTGGAGCAACACAAAATGCATTGTGTTACTGAAGAACACAACTCATTATCCAACCCAGGAATTGAAATCACAAACACACAAGCTTAAAATCCTTTCATTTTATTAAAACTGTGAGCTGTCACGACTGTGTGGTTAAGATTTTGAGTGACATCTATCTTAAGGATTTGAAAAAGTTTTCTTTATTCATATATATATAATCATGTGTTATGCACGCAGAGACATGTTGGACTACATCCAGAGAAGGACCACTCAAAATTAATTGACATTAAATCACTAACAGAGATGCTCTAACCTCTGACCCACAAATATGCTGTCACATCTCATTGTCCTTTTAATTGCTGTGATAATGGCCTCTGTTCCTCAGAGCCTGCTGATCTTGTACTTCATCATTCGTTCCTCCTCCTCTCATTACTCTTGCTTTGTTTAATGATTGTTATCATTATCATCATTACACCTCCATCACTACCACCATCATCATGTCCTCATTATCACCATCTCTATCACCCTCCTCCTCCCCTTCTCCTACCCCTCCCCCTATTCCTCATCATCATTATCATCCTCGTCATCACCTCCACCAACACCACCACCATCATCATCATCATTACCACCATCACCTCTACCACCACCACCCCAACCATAATTATCATTATCATCACCCTGACCACCCCTGCATTAATCACTATCCTCAGTTCTTTCTCCCCCCCTATTCTCCTTCTGGAATCTCCCCCCCCCC
>NC_068993.1:4678650-4680356 GCF_001194135.2 Octopus bimaculoides
ATATATATATATATATATATATATATATACAAATACACACACTGAAAAGAAAATGAGAAACACATGATGCAAATATACAAATACATAATACACAAAAGAGAAAAAATAAAAAAGCTCAAACATGACCACACTTACAGAAAGACTATGGGAGGAGACAAATATATGCCACATACACAGAGAGAGAGAAAGAGACACACACACGCACACATCTGTGTATATATGTTGTAGAGCCATTTGTTGTTAATAACAAACTCATCTATTATGTGCGCAAGTCTTCATTTTGTCGGAGAGTGAAAACTCAACATAAAAACCATGTTGCTGCCTCTGGTGCAGATAATGACAATGATGATGATGATGACGACGACGACGACGATGACAACGACGATGACAGCAGCAATAACAACAACAACAACTATGACAGCAACAGCAACGACGATGGTGACGATGGTGATGGTGATGGTGATGATGATGTTGATCATCTGCAAAACATTTTCTCGAAGCTTCCTACACACATCACTATTGTAATAGAGTTGATGAATATACAAAAGCTCTCTCTGATCCCCCCGGGCCTCATAAATTCATGGCAAAGTGGGTGTTTCATTATAATGCCAACCACATTTAATGATGGAACAGAAAAACTTTGAATGGAAATTAAGTCACAACTTATCATTTCACATAGAACAAGTATTTGTCAATTCTAAAATATGACCAACATTGACAATGCAGATCTTGGCACCTAAGGAAAAAAAGAAAACAAAAGAATAAAATAAAATAAGATAAAACGAAATAAATAAAACACATAAACAAATAAATGTGTCTTAATTATTATTCATTGAACCAATTTGAATAACTTTTTCTGTGGAAATATGTGGCTTTTGTTACACTCCATAATTTGTTCCGTTTAAATTAAAGCTTGATAACAAAAGAGTCGAAATATTTTCCCAGTGGCTTGCTTCCATCATAATTATGGACAAACTCACGAGGTGGATCAAAACATGGGTGTTCTGATAGTCAGCAATGTCTTGTATTTTTGATCCCTAGCAGCTAAATGAAGAATGGTCGCATAAAACATTTCAACAGTGTTGGTCCCTCTGTGGTTGCTGAGAGCAATGAGACTGATGAATCTAACAGATGGATATGTAAACACTGGTGAATTCCTCACAATTTGCCTGTGAATCTTTGAGAAAACAATTTTCCTACTCGTTTATTGGTTTCAGATTTTTTTCTTTGTTTGCTTCCTTCTTTCCTGTCTTTCTTTCTTTCCTTTGGGTTCCATTACTGAAGAAATAACAACAAAATTTTTTTAAAAAAACTAAAAAAAAACTAACAGAAATAAGTAAAATAAAAATGCAAACATGCAAACAAATGAACAAACAAAAATAAAGTTTAAAAAAAAAATAGCAGAAGATAAAAAACGATAATGTAAGGGATAAGAGCATCCGAGAACAGTGTATTCTGCTTTATCAATATTTCTTGGACTTTAAACACCCGAATAAATATATAATCTTCAACATTATCATTGTCATCATCATCATTATCATCATCACCACCTTCATAACCACCACAACTACCACCACCAACACACACACATGCACACACATTCACACACATATACATAATACATGTATATATATATATATATCCACATATATATTATGGCGATATATATATATATATATATATATATATATATATATATATATATA
>NC_068993.1:4680481-4683641 GCF_001194135.2 Octopus bimaculoides
TATATCTATATATATATATATATACATGTATGTATGTCCAAGTTTAAGAGCAACAAGCTTATTTTCTTTAACATTGTTTTTCCAGATAATTTCATTCATTTTCTTTTTTGTCCAGTGTTATTTGACTTAACACGAAACATATTCTTTTCTACTCTAGGCACAAGGCCTGAAATTTTTGTGGAGGGGGCCAGTCGATTAGATCGACCCCAGTGCACAACTGGTACTTAATTTATCCACTCCAAAAGGATGAAAGGCAAAGTCAACCATGGCGGAGTTTGAACTCAGAATGTAAAGACAGTCGAAAAAGAATATATTATTGACAGATTTGTTAAAAGTGTTGGTGAAAAATAAAGATTATAAAATAAATGGAAAGAAAGAAAACCAAACAAGTTTATCTGACAATGAAATAGATTTGAACCTATATTTCTAAGGCCAAGATAAAGCATCAAGTTCTTTGGTATGCAGAATGATAAAATTGTCATGTTTAGAGAATCAAGTGTTATGTTGAAGTGTGACAATGTGTAGGAAGATCTAATGTGAAGGACTACAACTATAAAAGTTTCGTGTTTGCAAATTTCCTTATCAAAGCAATAATTAAAGGTAGATGTTAGCAAATTATCTCATTGCAATTTTCTTGATTAAATTCTTTGTGAACACAAAGCAAACAGAAAACCACTTCACCTTCCCCCATGAAAGTTACCAACTACCCATGCATTTCCCACAAGTTTAAAGTTACAATTGTACAACATAAGTGTTTAAATTGTTCAGTGTAACTTTCCATAGCAAAATAGATTTCAACAGAATCAGCATTTTTGGAGAATACGTCTTCTTGTCTTCACCTGGATTATAATAACAAACATAACTATGTTATTGAAACACTCCACTCTACACTGTGTTCTGTTCTCATGCTAGCACCATTTGCTGAATATATAAATGAAATAAATATTCATTCTGAGGTGCCATGCTAAATTCTGTCTTAGAACTAATGTATTTAAATCACATATTTATCTTCTAATCATTTTTAAGTCATTACGTTTACTCAACTTAACATATTGTGTTGAGCATTTACAGAAGTTCACACATTCACACTCATAGTTGCACCTTTCTCTATTCATTCCTTAGTCTCTCTCTCTCTCTCTCTCTCTCTCTCTCTCTCTCTTTCCTCTCTCTGCTACCATCTCTCTCCCTCAGTCTCTGTCTCTTATTCTTTTTCACTTTTTCCTGTTCGCGCATTCCCTTCTATTATACTAAACAGATCGCTGCTTAAGATTAGTATTCTAAATTCTTTACTTCTTCAAATTAACATGTCTCGACAACACTTAACATTTTCCAAGAGATGACGTTAATAGCCTGACAAATTTTACTATTTAAAACCGGCTTAAACGACTGCTATTCTAAGTGAGAATACTAATTGTTGTGTAATCCTGGTTATCTGTTCGCATCATCAAATATTGGTGCCGTACACTTTTGGACAAATGCAAAGTAACAATGTTGGCACTGATATTTAAAGAATAGATATTTTGACAAACCTGACGAGTTTTGAGGATCTTAATTACATCTAAGATTAAAGAATGTTGTGTCAACATTTACTATTCCACACACAAATAGTCAAACAGACACACACACACAAACACTCATACACACACAAAAACACCCACATGAGCTTATATATAGCACCAAGTGGTGAGGGGGGAATGGCAAAATCAATATGTTAACACAAATTGTGAATTACTAAGTTCCAATAAGATTTCCTTACCAATATCGGTGCATATTCTTGCATGATTTTTGCATATTGCTAATGAGAGCCTACATTAGTCAGAAGGGTCTTTTGGACAGTTGCTTGACAACAAATTCCATGGTATTAGTGGTAGATGAATCTTCCACTGTACAACATGTCATGTTTTCAAGAAATATTCACAGTTCTGGTACCAATTCCAAATAAATATAAGAATAAAACTAAACACTCAAATTGTTTACTAAAAATTTGCATATATACTTGTGTACACACAAACTCACACACACACACACACACACACACACACACACCACACATATATATATATACACAATCTAATCCAATACACATGTGCACACACATAAATTCATAGAAGATCTCTCGTCTATGTGCAAACAGACAACCTCATATACACACATGCATATATATCTGTGTACATACAAACAGGTAAACATGTATATACATGCAAATCAATACATTAAAAAAACATGTGTATGTGTTCACACAATCACATAGAAACACACATGCTTCGAAGTTTATCCCTAATAGTGGTTTGGATTTTGGTTGTTCCTTCTAGCATGCCAGGAATCCTATGATGGATACCTCTTATGTGTTTCAATGTACACTGTATTTATACACACAGATATGTATATATACATGTTCATACAAACACACAAATGTACAACATATAAATATGCATATACCTATATGCATAGACATATATGTATACATGCATATATATATATATATATATTGGCGTTAGGAAGGGCATCCAGCTGTAGAAACTCTGCCAAATCAGATTGGAGCCTGGTGTTGCCATCCGGTTTCACCAGTCCTCAGTCAAATCGTCCAACCCATGCTAGCATGGAAAGCGGACGTTAAACGATGATGATGATGATGATGATGATATATATATATATATATATATATACGTATATGAATATACATACACACACACTTCTATATACATATGCATCTTGACACAGACCAAAACCCAGACGCAAACAAACATATAAATAACCAACTCTTCTGTTAAAAGACAAGTTTTGCTGTTGGATGGCCACAGGAAGTGGAAGCTGATTACAGCATAAAATCTTGCAAGAAAAGACAAAACAAAATAACAAAAACACAATCTCAAGAATACAGCTTTTTATGGATATAACAAAAGAGACAGCAACGTCTGCATGATTCTTGCAAAAAATGGTTAATTTCCCTTCCAGAACAAAACACTTGATATTGATAAAAAGGAATTTGTATTTTTGTTATATTATTTATGTTTTCTACAAAAGTATTTTGAACTGGATTTCAATCCAATTGTGAATTATATTTTGGACAGCAGAAGAATTTTTATTTGATTACTTCATTTCAAACTGAGAATATCTAAAAGACTCTGGAATGTGATATATACATATGTGTGTGTGTATA
>NC_068993.1:4684406-4685181 GCF_001194135.2 Octopus bimaculoides
CATATATATATATATATATGTATAAATACATATACATATGTATGTATATATGCATATATGTATATACACACATATATGTATATATGTATATATATTATATGCACACACACACACACATATATGCATGCATATATATAAGCTTATATATGTATATGTACATTCATATGTATGTGTGTGTGTTTGTGTGCATGTATGTATGTACATATGTAGGGAGAGATAGCTGGATAGATACATGCACATGGACAGATATTGTCTGTATACATAGATATAGATATATGTACATATACATATATATATACATATAAGATATAGATGTAGATATACAATCACATATATATACGTACACACATGCATAAATACCACCAGAATTACAGTAGGGTTGCAATTGCAGTAGTTAATAATCGATGCAGTAGAAACATGTGTAGGTCTGTTCGAAGCTGTGTATATATAAAAAGGTATTAAAAGCACTGCTAATGCTACTTCATAATAATCCTTATTAATTATCGTTATTGATATATAAATGCTTGAAATGCAAGAGTAGAACAACAGCCAACAACTGACGAAGGGTCGTTCTTTATGTTGTTTGTTTTGTTTTCCATTTGTGTCTTTCGTTTTTCGAAAGAATAGCTCATGTTCCATGTATTCGTACTTCGTACTTTTTTTGTAGTACATATTTCATGACGTCCTGTGCCCACTGGAAAAGAAGATATAAGATTGCCAGGTTTTTGTCTCTCTCACCGAGGTCAGCAGCTATCGAACGCCGACGAAGGGAAAT
>NC_068993.1:4685812-4687005 GCF_001194135.2 Octopus bimaculoides
TATATATATATATATATATATATATATATAGTTTTAGGGAAAATAACCAGTTTTCAAGAACTCATCGATGAAAATCCACTATCACATATAGAAAAATTTTGTCCCTAATAATATTATATATATATATATATATTTTATTTATATTATTATATGACTGAACTCCATCCTTTTCCAAGTAAGTTTTATTTATCTATATATATATATATATACATTTATAATTAGACATAAATAATACATACATGCATACCTACATCCATGCAGACATGTACTCACACACGCACGCACATACTTGCACAGTGTATGTCATAAATACTGAGAAACTAGTCCTATGCCGTTAGATGTTTATCACAATGGAGCGTCAGATATTGCCACAGCCTTGTATCTTGAGATAATTACATTAATGTGTAAGTTCTTGAAGAGCAGCAGCGCTGTGAGAATTGGGGCCTGAGATGTAAAATATGGAATATGACACAATAGAAAGGATGTTTGCCATTAGGAATCAGGTTAGTTACCATTCTTCTTTTATTCTTTGATTGGCACCATATGTAGGTAGCTTGTCTTCTGCACTTACATACGTTAAACTTGCCTATGTATATACGTACATACATACATACGTATTCATGTATATGTATAAAGGTATATATATATATATATATATATATATATATATATATATATATATATATATATATATATATATATATATATATATATATATATATGTGTGTGTGTGTGTGTTTGTGTGTGTGTGTGTGTGTATGTATCTGTGTATGTATGTATGTCGTGGGACATAAGTATGTGTTCGAAAGTTTTTGTACGTATGTTTAGTTGTGTTGTGTTTTTTAATTAGTTATAGTGCTGTCATAAACATGACATGCTTGAAAAAATAGAGATTCATCTGATTTTTTTTACATCCAGAATACGTATGTATGTCTGTCTTCCTATATATATATATGTGTTTGTGTGTGTGTGTGTTTATGTGTGTATGTATACATATATATATGTATGTATATATTGTATGTGTGTGTGTGTGTGCATGTATATATATATATATATATATATATATGATGATTGATGATGATGACGATGATGGTGATATCATCATCATCATCATCATCGTTTAACGTCTGCTTTAAACGATGATGATGATAATGATGATATCACCATCATCGTCATCATCATCATCATATATA
>NC_068993.1:4687214-4690027 GCF_001194135.2 Octopus bimaculoides
ATATATATATATATATATATATTCATAAGTAAATATACACACAATCATACATTCATTTGCATATACTGGCATATGCACTTACAGATATTGAGATTCCAAAATACATTTTTAGATACACACGCACGTGTTTGTGTGTGTACATATACACATGTATTTATACGTATATGTATTTATGTATATACATATATATACATGTGTATATGAAAACAATGATTGAAATACCTTATCTCTTACTAAACCCTTTTTGTTACCTAGAATATTGGATTTCCTTTGTTCTTATATTCGGCATTTAGAACTAACGATTTTTTTTGCAGGTCTTCAGTTCTTCCCATTGTGCTTGTAATACATCATGTCATCGTAAAAGACTTTAAGATGTCGAATAATTTCACACTAAACATCTGAGATCATTAAATTTTTGCAATGTTGCAAAATAATTACACATTCTGTTGAGAATATAATGCATAAAGATATTTTGGCTTGTATGTATTGTGTACATGTTCACATGTATGCATGTGTGTGTGTGTGTGTGTGTGTGTGTGTGCATGTATATATGAACAGACAAATAAATAGATAGGTAAATATAGATGAATTTATATATATATAGTAGCCTTTAGCCCACCTCCACCCCAAAAGGATTAAAGGCAAAGTCGACTTGAGTATATTTGAACTCAGGCCACAAGGATGGAAGAAATGGCCGCTAGGCATTTTCTCCAGCATGCTAATGAGTCTTCCATATGATGATGATGATGATGATGATGATGGTGGTGGTGAGAAGGAGGAGGTGAAGAAGAAGAAGACGAAGAAGACGAAGAAGAAGAAGCAGAAGAAGAAGAATCTTTTCTATTATAGGCACAAGGTCTGAAATTTTGGGGGATTACATTGACCCCAGTGCTTCACTGGTACTGAATTTATTGGCCCCAAAGTGATGAAAAGCAAAGTCGACCACAGTGGAATTTGAACTCAGAACATGAAGGTGGACAAAATACCACTTAGCATTTCTCCAGGCATGCTGAGGACTGTGCCATCTCACCACAATAATAATAATAATAATAATAATAATGATAATAATAATAATAATCATAAAAATAATCATAGCAGCAACAAAAACAACTGCAGCAGGATAACAACAATTGAGTTGGTGATGAGGGGAACTTATTCCGTTATGTAACCTAACGTTATACAATAGAGTTGTTAGTTCCAACTGGGAGTTCTTTCTGAGAATATAAATAGTCAAAACGCAAAGAATTGATGAATCACAGACCAGAGAATTTGGTGCTGATGATTCAGTTTAATTAGACAAAGTGGTTCTGATTCTCAGTGCTCATCCCAAAAGCGTAACCCAAGAGTTGGGTGTTCACTTATAGACTGAGAGAAAGAGAGAGAGAGAGAGAGAGAGAGAGAGGGAGAGCAAAAGAGAGAGTGTCTAAATTTGTTGGCTACTGTAATATCTATTTACCAGGAAATCCACCCCATTCATAACATGTCTGCAGCTTTTCAATTCCTAATTCTCAAGAGAAATTATATACAACTCAATGATATAGATATATGTTGACCTTTGACCTTTCCGACATCCTCCAGTGTGTGATGGCCTGGGTTACTACTGTAAGACAGTAATGCTTTATATTCCGATCGAGTCATAACAGAATTACCAATTTTAAAACATTAGCAATTGCATTTTGTTCTCAACAGTGTTGCGAAGTATGGAATCCCACAAGTGCCAGATATCATTTCTTTCAAGTTCTGATGGCATG
Organism: Octopus bimaculoides; assembly: GCF_001194135.2. Taxonomy (NCBI): domain Eukaryota; kingdom Metazoa; phylum Mollusca; class Cephalopoda; order Octopoda; family Octopodidae; genus Octopus; species Octopus bimaculoides. Next base: position 4,688,966 of record NC_068993.1, read on the forward strand.
CATATATTATAAAGTATTCTGGTACATCATATTTCACTCTTTAAATCAATAAGGAATCAACTCTCAGCCATTATTCTTCTGTAAGATGTAACAGAATGAATTCCAGAAATAGAGTGAAGACACACCAACCATAGTCTTAAACTTTTGGAAAGAAATGATGAGGAAAAAATTAAGTGACTTGGGCCCGGTCCAGCCCTTCCCCTCCCCCAACACACACATGCACATAGGCATCAAGTCATTAAAGTGTAGGACGATATATCCTGTGGTATTTTTTCCAAATCTGTAATCTGAGTTCAAATCTTACTGATGTCAACTTGTTTTGTTTTCATCCTTTCATGAAAGGAGCAGATGTAAGCTGTGAGGTTAAGAAGTTTGCTTTCCAATCTTATGGTTTTAGAATCAGTGCCACTGTGTGCCATCTTGGGAAAATGTGTATGACCCCTGTCCAACCAAAGCCCTGTTAGTAGGCTTGATAAATGGAAATTGAAAGAAGGCTTTCACAAGTACGTGCATGTGTGTGTGTGTGTGTGTCAGAGCCTCACATTCTGAAGCCATTTTTCTGCGAGTTCTTTGGGGAAGAATTCTTTCACTGAATCTTTCACATTGATTAAGTGTCATGACCACAGGAATTAAGCCGTGGATTGGAACAATTAATAATCCAAAGTGGGATAAGTCCAGATTATATATGCTGGGTGTGGCATCAGTGCAATTTCTTCAGGTTCCTGGAGTTTATTCCAGGTTCTTTGAGTGGTATGAGGTCTTGTGATGCCTTGACATAGAAGAGGTTGCTTTCTGTTGACCAATGCCAGGCATTTTTACTGCAAAATGGCATACGTCCAGGATTTTGTTGCCCTGAGGCTATAGAAGAAAAGACTTGCCCAAGGTGTCATTCAATTGGACTGAACCTGGAGGCATGTGGTTGGGATGAAAAGGGTCTGACAAGGCATGTGTAAAGTTATGCACTTTATGGACGGGAAAACCAGGGTAACCCTATAAACCGGCCATAACTAGCATTCCCTATAGATATATATATATATATATATATATATATATATATATATA
>NC_068993.1:4690417-4692560 GCF_001194135.2 Octopus bimaculoides
ATATATATATATATATATATATATATATATATATATATATATATACATATACACTCACACACGCCTATATACTCACATTCACACATAAATACATATTCATATTTCATAAAATATTGATAGACTTAAAGATATATAGATATTCAGATATACATATGTATATATATATGTGTGCATGTGTATGTGTGTGCACGCGCATGTGTGTGTGCATGTATGTCTGTATGTGTGTGTGTGACCACATATGTTTATGCCGTCAGACTCCAGAATAGTAAGTTTAACCATTCCCCCTTATGAATCAATATGAATAGAGATGGGCTAGACAAACATTCATCGATTACTTATCAATATGCATACAAGCCTTCTAAATATATCAAAGAAGAATTATTTAAATTGTTTCCATGCATTAGATCTACATTCTTTTCCATAACTTATTCCCCACAGTGTCGTTTGAAATCATCACTTTAAAATATTTATTAAGTTCAAGCTATCTCTTTTTCCATCCGTATTATGTTCAAATAACACAAACATGTGTAAATGATGATATATATTTATACGCACATGAAAAATATCCATGTATAAAGTGCATGACAATTTGTGAATATTTCTGTGTGTATGTGTATGTACATGTACCAGCAAAATTCTCCATCTCTCTCCCTCTCTCTCTCTCAGGCATGGCTGCGTGGTAAGAAGTTTACTTCCCAACCACACGGTTCTGGGTTCAGTCCCATTGGGTGGTACCTTGGGCAGGTGATTTTTGCTATCACTTCAGGGCAACCAAATCCTGGATATATGCCATTGTGCAGCGAAAATACCCAAGTCTTCTACTAGAGCTTCAGGCAAACCAAAGTCTATTGAGTGGATTTGGTAAAGAGAAAGGTGCCAATCAAATATATATATATATGTGTGTGTGTGTGTGGTTTAGGTTTTAACTGGCCCTTTTAGCATGTAAGGAGTCCTGTCAAAGGCCTCTTCTTTGTGTATAGAAAGCTACTATACACTTATATATATAGATAGATATATGGATATACATACATATATATATACATACATATATATATATATATACACACACACACACACACACACATACACACACACACATATATAAATATAAATATGTACCTACACAGATACAAAACATGTGCATGTGTGTGTACCTTTATATAAACATTTCCCTTTGTTTATAAGAATTCCACTGATAATAGATAACTACACACACACAAACACACACAGAAAGCTTACTTAAGCCCCTATTGTAAACACCTGTCAATTCCCTAGACCCAAATACATTAATTTCCTTAAGGGGATTTCTTCATGTTTAAATTCCCCGATAAAAACCAATCTACAGACAGTAAATATGTTATGACTACAGCTGTGAACATTTTACTAGAAAGAAACTCATGAGTGTATAGCTTTAAATACTAACAGATCAGGGAACCCCCCTTTTTTACGCTTCTCATAACAGACCCCACCCTTTTTTCTTTTCATAACATCGTGCTATATTGGTAATGTATGATTTGTTGTGTGATGTTAATATTTCTCAGCTGGCAGAATCATTAGCACACTGGGCAAAATGCTTAGCAGTGTTCTGTCCGTTTTCACATTCTAAGTTCAAATCCTGCCAAGGCTGATTTTAACTTGCATCCTTTCAAAGTCGATGAAACAACTACCAGCATCTTCCCGCAGAATTACACATTTTGGGCCAAAATCTGAGATCATCATCATCATCATTATTATAATTATTATTATTATTATTATTATTATTTAGTGAAAGAGCAGTGTATGCCATCAAAGTGACACTGGGGTACAAATATACGATGCCCAGTATACCCATTATGACTAACCTATCTGACAAGGGTACACCAAGCACATGCATCACAACCATACGTTCACGACATAGTGATCTCATATCAAGATAAACAGCGCATGACCTTGCAAGTGGGGCCCAGTTAGAATTTTCTTCAGGTCGAGTAGTCCATTCTGCTCAAAAGGTCCCTGAATAAGGGTTGTTTATGGATGATGAATGAAATACCCAAGTTTCAAGAGGTGAATTATTCAAACCCCAAAGAATTCCTCACAACACATGGCTATGATGCTCCCCCACTATTTCTGTTCGTGATCAGAGATGCACATATCGTCAGCCACC
>NC_068993.1:4692570-4696021 GCF_001194135.2 Octopus bimaculoides
CTATTTCTGTTCGTGATCAGAGATGCACATATCGTCAGCCACCAAGAGACATGCTCAACTGGCTAAGGTCAAACAACTGGCAATCAAATCTTTGGTATTGAGCAGAATATTTGCTGTAGCCCATCTTTTATACCAAGACAAAACAATGTACATGATAACACTTCCAATCAGTTAAGATCAGAAACCATGAGAGTCACTGCCTGGTACTGCATCCGGGCATTTATCATTATTATTATTATTATTATTATTATTGTTATTATTATTATTATTCAGGCGACGATCTGGCAGAATCGTTAGCTTGCCAGGCAAAATGCTTCGCAGTATTTTGTCTGTCTTTACGTCCTGAGTTCAAATTCCCCCAAGGTCAACTTTTCTTTTCATCCTTTTAGGGTCAATAAATTAAGTACCAGTGAAACACTGGGGTCGATGTGATCGACTATGCCCCTACCCCAAAATTCCAGGCCTTGTGCCTTTAGTAGAAAGGATTATTATGATTTCAGGCAATAGGCTGGCAGAATCGTTAGCATGTCTGGCAAAAGGCTTACCAGCATTTCGTCCGTCCTTACATTCTGAGTTCAAATTCCACCGAGGTCATCTTTGCCTTTCAGCCTCTCAGGGTTGATGAAATGAGTACCAGTTAAACACTGGGGTCGATGTAATCGACTGGCTCCTCCACTCCAAATTTCAGGCCTTGTGTCTATAATGAAAAGGATTGTTATTATTTGGGGCATCCTGAGGGACGACCTAGATAGATAGATATTATTATTATTATTGGTAGCAGCAGCAGCAGCAGCAGCAGCAGCAGTAGTAGTAGTAGTAGTAGTAGTGGCAGCAGCAGCAGCAGAATCATTACCATCAACATCATGGGTATTAATGCCTGTCAAATTCGTTGTGGTGTTGTTATTCCAGTTCACAGAATAATAATCTGGTTTTGTTACCATTTTGCAAGACTTCTTTTTCTGTGTTTAACATTGGCTTCAAGAGATGCAAGAATATTACAAATTCTTCAAATTTTCCTTTTACCATTCCTCAAAAGTGACATCGATCATTAGCTTGATTGATATCATCGTCACCATCATCATCGTTATCACTACCACCACCACCACCACCACCATTATCATCTCTAGTAGCATTTTTTCTGTTTTAATTAAAGAAATGTTAATTTTCCCATTGAATTAATATTAACAGCTGAAAGCAAGAAGAGAGAAAATTCTAATAGTCAGCATTAATGCATTTTCATGGTATAAAAATTAAAATGATGATGATGATTCTTTGTAATTTTGGCACAAAGCCAGCAATTTCGAGGTGGGGTGGGACAGTTGGTTACGCTGGCCCCCAGTATTTGACTGGTATTCTATTTCATCCACACTGGAAGGGTGGAAGGCAAATTTGGACTTTGAAGCAACTTGAACGCCAAACATAAAATGCCAGAAGAAATACAACAACAACATCAATAATAATAATAATAAGGATAACAATTATAACAACAACAACAGCAACAGCAATGATAATTTCTTTTTATTTGCAAAAATTCCTTGATATTTGATTGGTTAAATTTTCTTGTTGAGAAATTATTTGGTATTTGGATTTTGGTAAATGAGATGGAACTTTAACTAATTGTTGATTCAGTGTGTCCATGTTTTCCATATCAAATTTTTAACATGTTAATCCAGCTAATCTAACTAATTAACCCTTTGTCCTCCGTACATGGTGAGCATTCATAAATCACATTTATTTTATTTATTAATTTATTTATTCAACGGGGGGGGGGGGAGATATTGAACTGAAAAGGAAAAAAAAAATGCAAGTCTTTTAATAACAATGACTTATAAATATTGTTTTTGCTTTAGTGTCAGAGAATTTGGTGCCTGAGGATCTAATTCTACCATTCTGTATTTCTTGGTTCCTATTTTGTGGTGTACACAATGTGATTAGTGAAAGGATTAACCCTTTAGCACTCAAACTGGCCAAATGCATCCTAAATATTCTATCAATTTTATATTCAAACTGCTGGCCAGATCCAGCCTGTCGAGCATACCCTACAATGCCATTCTGGAAATAAACAATCACATCGTCAAAATGTGAAAGCCATGAGATAATGACTGATTAATTCAAAACAATGTGAAGATATAAATATCACATTTGATGAAGTGATCTGAATGTCAAAGGGTTAATGTAATCACCAGTATGGTGCCCATTCCTTTTTTAGGTCCCTTCACATAGCTGATTCTTTGAAACGTGTGTGTGCTTATTGAGAAAATTAGGGGCAAACGGAAACTGTTTGTGGGACTTAAAAATGGAAAACAGAAAGAAAATCTGTGCTGGTTTCAGTCATTTAAGACTTGCTCTTCATATTGGAATAGAATACAGAGAAAAATTGAATAAAATTAAACTAAATTTGCATAATAATCAGATGGTGTTGCGTTTTGTGTCCCGACTGTTGCTATATGGTGCCAGGAAGGTCCAATGATAGTGATACATATTATTATTATTATTATTATTCAGGTCACTGCCTGGAATCGAACTCAGAATCTTGAGGTTAGTAGCCCGTGCTCTTAACCATTATGCCATATGCCCCTGAATAATAATATTAATAATAATAATAATAATAATAATAATAATAATAATAATAATAATAATAATAATAATAATAACAACAACAACATCGAAAAATACCTTAGAAATGAGAACCCAGATTCGAAATTTCCCCAAGACACCTGATGAAGGCTGGAGGGTATATCTGCTGAAACATTGTGTTAACAACAAACAAGATGAGGACAAATATCCGTCAAATGGAAATAATGTATCCTCTTTAAAATTTAGCTTTTTTGACAATGCAACATCTACAAGAATGGAAACGTGAAAAATGAAAATTTTGTTCAAATAATATTGTTTCTTCCCATGAATAAAGCTTTTGCACTAGTAATTTCATTCTGTCAATAATTAAAGGTGTACAACTCTGATTTGGTTACCTTGTGCAAAATTCCAGCGCAGAGATTTTAGTTAATGACTAATAAATTATTCATTCTGTTCAATTCACAACCATTTTTATTAATTAGTTAGAGATTAGATAGCATAATTAGAGAGGCCTCTTTGTAGTCATTCCACTTCTTTAGATTCAGTGTTCAAATACTAATTAAGTCAAATTTACCTTTCACCATTCTGGGGCTTGTTTTAGACTGGGGTCTATTAAATTACTTGATCCCTTCTCCAGACTTTTTGCCCTTGGGCCTGTGTTAGAAACAGCTAGACAAAGAAAGGCAATAATTTGGCAGAATCATTCAGGTGTCAAACAAAATGTCTGGTGGTAGTTGTTGCATCTCTTTAGATTCTGATTTCAAATCCTGCCAAAGTCAGTTTTAACTTTCATCATTCTGAGGTCAACAATATAAGTACAAGTACAATATAAGTATAGCCTGTGCATATATATATATATATATATATATATATA
>NC_068993.1:4696874-4698227 GCF_001194135.2 Octopus bimaculoides
TATGTTTAATAACAAAATAAGAATTTAAGGCAGCAAGAGCTGGCAGAATCATTAAGAAGTCGAGTGAAATGCTTCATCCATCCTCAGATTCTGAGTTAAAATCCTGCCCCAGTTGACTTTGCCTTTTTCCTGTGGTCAAAGCAATCAGCTAACTCAACCCAGTCCCCAACTAACTTTATCCAGTCCCTATTGTAGAAAAGGCAGTGACAAGTGACCAAGACCTTTGACTACATACCGTGCTTGAGAAGACCTGTCAAGCCAAGTGAGGGTGTAACCTAACTGGCACCTACTACACTCTTGGTGTGGTTGGCATTAGCAAGGGCATCCAGCTGTAGAAACCATACCAAGTCAGATCTCCCAGCTTACCATTTTTCACTCAAACCATCCTACCCATGCCAGCATGGAAAGTGGACATTAAATGAGAATGATGACGATGATGATGATGATAAGGTGGCAAGCTGGTAAAATCATTAGTTTGATGGAGAAAATGCTTAGCATCATTTCTTCCAGCTTTGAGTTCCTGTTCTTAAATTCTTTCAGAGTCAATAAGATAAAGCACCAATCAAACAGCAGCTATCAATGTACTTGACATCTCCACAAGACTGCTGGCTTTGTGCCAAAATTAGAAAGAATAATGTCCCAAACTACTTCCTGAATTCTCAATGGTACAACTTTGGTACACCATTGCCTGTTGTCTTAAAGTTCTTTCGTTTTCTGATGAGAAACAAATGTAGGATGAGAAAACAATTTGATGTTGTTAGATTATTCTTGCACCAAGCAATTTTCTCCTATTTTATTTCAAATTTTCCATTTTCTATTTATCTGGGAAATTTTGTTCTTTGTTGTGTGGTGGGGGGTAACCCCATTTTTCTTTTTATTTATTTCATTTTCCTTTATTATTTTATTTTTATTTTTATTGTTATTTTTGCAAAGAAAAGGAAAACAAATATTTCAAAGTATGCATTTCATCTGGATCTTGTTAAATCGTTTTGTTTTGTTTTGTTTTTTACCATTTTCGATATTTCCTGCTGTTTTATTCATGTCAAACATGTTACACCTTAAAACTGTTTTTTTGAAAAATGATTTTAAAAAAATAAATAAATAAAACAAAACAAAACAATCACATAAGCAAAAAGACAACAAAAGTAAACAACAATAAAAAATTTCTTTATAGACTTATTGAAAGAGAAAGATTTTTATCCAGACTAAATTCCAAAGAAAACCAAACTAAAATTCTAAGAAATATGCTTTCCTGTTGATAAAAGAAACCAAGTTGATTAGAATCTACCATTTTACGGGTTTTGCTTCATCGTAGCTAAACATATTTCTCCAATATGTTCAGACTCTAATGTC
>NC_068993.1:4702630-4703327 GCF_001194135.2 Octopus bimaculoides
ACACACACACACACACACACACACACACACACACACACACACACACACACACACACACACACACACATACACACAATAACACCCACACACATATATATACTAGCAGAGATTGCTCTGGGCCTGCATTTGAGTTTGTCCACTGCCACCATCGCTTGACAACCGGTGTTGGGGTGTTTACATCCTCGTAACTTAGCAGTTTGACTAAAGAGGCTCGTAGAACAAGTCCCAAGCTTTACAAAAATAGATGATGATGGTGATGGTGATGACGATAATGATGATGATAGTGATAATAACGATGATGGTCGTAATGATTACGATGCAAGCAATGATAATTAGGATGTTCATGATGATGGTGATGATGATGACTACAACAATGATGATGGTGATGACACCGATGGCAGTTGTGGTGGCGGTGGTGGTGGGATTGGGGATGGTGTTTGATGAAGACGTTGATGAAGATGATTATGATGATGATGGCAGTCGTGGTGGGAAAGAAGAGGATACATTTGATTCTTTCCATTTGGAGATGTCTTTATTGAATCAATGATCCACAAAGTGACAGATAAACCCTAATATAGCAAATGAAATGACAGATTCTGGGAAATTCAAGGTAAACTTGTCAAAAAATATCGGGGTCAAACTCTATTGAAAGATATATAAGTAAAAACATGCCCATATCATCTCTTAAATATATATA
>NC_068993.1:4704298-4710259 GCF_001194135.2 Octopus bimaculoides
ATATATATATATATATATATATATATACACAACATACATACACACACACACACACACATATATATATATATGTACACATGTATAAATACATATTTATATATACATACATATATATCTATATAAACATATGTATATGTATAGGTAAAGAGATAGATAGATATAGATATATATAGGTATATACATATAGAGACATATAAATGTATGTGTCTATACGCATATGCATGAATATATATCTGTCTATATATATATATATATATATATATATATATATATATACATGCACAGGTAGATAGATATAGATATTTACATGTATGTGTGTGTGTGTATATATATATCTATATATCTATATGTGTGTGTGTGTGAGTGTGTTTGTGTGTGTATTTCTTATTTCCATTTCTCTATTGGAATAATGGAGGTTAATAGAACAAGATCTTTCCCAATTAACCTTAATGTCAGTAAGGTGGGTAAAACAATGGCATCGTTTGTTGTTATTGTTGTTGTTGATCACGATGACAGTGATGACACTGATAATGATGCCAATGGTGATGCTGGTGATGATGGTGATGATGGTGATGATCCTTATTTTTAGGATAATGTTTCTGAAAAAAATGAGTTGATTCTATTTTGTTCTTAATGTTTTGTTTTAGGTATATATATATATATATATATATATTTTTAATATGTTTTCACTTACTTTTCTATATTTTTGGAATTTTCTCCTCCTCTTTAGTGATATTAATACTAGCCGACACCTAAGTTTTTCAGAATACGACCTTGAATATCTATCTATCTATCTATCTATCTATCTATCTATCTATCTATCTATTTATCTGTCTATCTATCTATCTATCTATCTATCTATCTATCTTTCTATCTATCTATTTATCTATCCTTATCTATCTATATATCTATCTATCCATCCATCCATCCATCTATCCATCTATCTATCAATCTATCTATGTATCTATCTATATTTATCTATCTACTTATCTATATCTATCTGTATCTATCCGTCTATCTACCTATCTATCAATCTATATCTATCAATTTATATATGTATATATATACTTGTCCTGCTTTTCATTTTTTCTCTTATTGTTTGCATATTTAACTCATTTGTTTTCGTATTTCATGTTGTTTACTGTTGGTGATGTCCTGTACCCATATATGCATATATGTATATGTGCAAGCAGGATAGAAAAAGCACCCAGTACATGCTGTAAGGTGTTTGGTATTATGAAGTGCATGTTGCCATAGAAACCATACCAAAGCAGACAATTGGAGCATGATGCAGTCGTCAGACTCATCAGATCCTGTCAAACCCCCCAAAGCTGACTTTGGAGCACAGTGCAGTCCTTAGAATCATCGGATTTTTGTCAAACTCCAAAGTAGCCACTGAGGCCCTGATGCAGCCCTTGGGCCCATGGACAACACACCAGTTTGGAACATGGCCGTTAAATGATGATGATGATGGTGACGATGATGATGGTGATGATGATGATGGTGATGATGATGATGATGATGATGATGATGATGATGATGATGATGGTGATGGTGAGGATTATATCATATATCCCCTCCTTTCACTCATTTACATTCTCTTCACAGAAGAACAAATAGATTTAGCAAGTAGATTACAAAGCAAGCTGGAACTGGAATTACCGAAAACAAAAAAGAATAGTAGTTCTGTAAATCTCTTGACTTTGATTTCTCTGGAAATAACATTAACAACTCACATCGATTGTGATTGAGTCATGTACAAAGTTGCATGTAAGTGGCAAAATATTCTTCCTCTAGCCATGGTATTAACCAAACTGTTGGAAAGATTATTCCAATCTGATTTCCAAAAACCTTCATCTGGTCAAATTCTCTGTAAATGAGAATGACAGTTCTTCAACCATTTTTTCTTTTTCATTGACTTTCTTCAGATGCTAAAATGGTTTATAAGTTTTGTAATCAACAAGGCTTGCTGTCCACTCATCCAGTTTAATTAACTTCAAAGAAAAATTAACTGCTTCATTTCTCTGTCTAAAAGACTATATCTCTCCCTCCATACCTCTGTCTCACTCCCTCTCTCTCACTCCCCCCTTTTCTCTCTATCTAACTCTCATTCTGTCACTTATAATGTGTATTTTTACATCCAGTCTTTTCTTACCTTATCTAGTCTGCATTCTCTCTCTCTCTCACCCTTTATCTAGCTCTCTCTCTTCCCCTCTCTCTATCTCTCTTTTTCCTTCTCTCTCTCCTCCTCTCTCCATTTATCCATCTCCATCTCTCTTTGCCTTCTCTTGTTTACTGTTTTCTCTTGCTCCCCCTTTTTTCTCAAATACCCTTTCACCTCCTCTCTTCCAATCCCTCTCCATCACCTTATCTTCTTCTCTTTCCCGCGCTCTCTCTCTCTCTCTCCCTCTTCTCCCTCGCCTGAATATTATTGTTGTTCTTGTTGTTGAATAATTGTTTTGACTCACATCGAACCAGAAATAGAAAATTCTATAAACTGACTTTGGTACCAAAAATATTTCCTGTCATAGCAGACAATGTTGATCTATTTCATCGTGCCATAATTAGGAAAATAACTGGAGCAGTTACGATGATAATGATAACAGGGATGAGGACGACAATGTTGATTTTCATCTCAAACATCATGGTGATCGTGGTGGTCATGGCAGTAGCTATAGTGATAACAGTAGTGATGCTGATGATGATGATGATAATGACAATAGCGGTAATGATGATGACAACAACAAAGATGAACTGACAATGTTTGTGGTAACGATGGCAACAACGATGATTACGATGATGATGATGATGATGATAATGGTTTACATCATGATCGTGAGTTGGGGGATCGTGATGTTGATGCAGATTTCAATTCCGTGCCAAAATTTGTAAATTTTTTTTTTTTGTTTTTCTTTTTATCCAATAATTCTTCGTTTCCTGCCATTAAAAGACCATTCAGGAAAAGTTTTGCCTCTCTTCTTTATTTTCTCCATCTTCTTCAGCGTCTCTAGTCAGTACCAGGCTCCACCAACTCCTCATCTTCACAATCCTCATTGGTTCCTGGTTCTTGTTCCAGTGAGACCAAAGTCAACAGCATCATTTACTTATTCTTTGTCATCAACTAAGTCACCTCACCTCAAAATGGTTCGCCTTGTACTTGAATCAGACACTTGCTGTTGTTGTTGTTGTTATCGTTGTCGTCGTCGTCATCATCATCATCATCAAGGTGGTGCACTGGCAGAATCATTAGCATGCCAGGCAAAACGATTGTGGCATTTCATCCATCTTCTGAGTTCAAATGCCTTCAAGATCAACTTTGCCTTTCATCCTTTCGGCGTTGGTAAAATAAGTACCAGTTGAGTACTGGGGTCAATGTAATCGATTTATTCCCTCTGCAAACTTACTGGCCTCGTGCCAAAATTTGAAACCATTATTATTATGATTATTATTATTATTATTATTATTATTATTATTATTATTATTATTATTATTATGCAAGCAGAATCATTAGCACTTGATGTTGGTGCCATTTTCTTCCTACTTCAAATCCTTTTTGCTGTAATATGCCCCAGTGTAGTGCCTTGACCACCCAACCCTGTCCATGTCTATATTCCTTCTGTGCCAAAGGACCACAGGGATTTATTACGTGCATAATGGATATTTTTCCTTCTCCTTACATACATACACTTCTTGCAAAGTTGACTATTTTTGCCGTCATGATATCTGTCCACAGTGACTGGCTTTGGGCAACCATTATGAGTCCTTGTATTTCTTTCTAAAGTTCTCCATTCTTCAGCATCAGAACATCAGAAAAAATACAATGCAGTATTTGTTCTGGCCCTTTGCATTTTTATTCAAAATGCTGCCAAAGTTAATTTTGCTTTGCTTCCTTTCAGATTCAATAAGATAAAGTGCCAGTCAAATACTGGAACCAATGGTATCGACTAATCTCTTCTTAAAACTGTTAGCATTGTGTTTAAATTAGAAACCATTATTGGAACCATAAAAATACTAATTCTGTTAAAAGGGATTTTATCTTGATATTTTTATAAACAAACTTTGAAGCACCATGTGAGTTGGTATTCTATAGAAAATAAAGGAAATCTCGGATGCAGAATTGCTGCAAAAATAGCTGAGATGACCTTCTTCCTGATGTTATCTATGGTAACAGCAAATCTCCTCAAATCTCAAGAATCTTTGTTAGAATTCTTACAGAATAAAAGATAACACTTTTCTGCAGACCAGAAATGTGTCTCAGTTCCAATAACCTTCAACCTTTTAGGTAACAGTTTGGGTTTTCTACCACTGGAGCAATCATCATCTTCGTCTTTCCACAATTGCTTCATCCCACTGGATATGTTCTCATATATTTCAATGTTCTCAATTTCTTTCGTATCCATTCTGTTATCATTTGGTATTACAAAGTCTATGATCTTACAGTATTTTTTACTTTTATCCTATATGATCATATCTCATATATTTGCTTCAATAAAATGGTGAATCTATATTGAGATTTTCCATAAAAAATGATTCAGAAGAGATTTATTTTTATTCCATATTCACCCTGCGCTACTGAGTACAGCTCTGTGTGCCTTGGGTATGTGCTGTGGTTTGATGTAGTCTTGTTATTTTTGCTGTATCAAAAGTGCTTTGTGTACGATGTGTTTGGTGCCTAGCAGAGTCATTTTTGCTGTGTTAATAAAAATTAAAAGGTACAATAATGCTACACAGAATCCTCTTCTTCCGCCTCCTCCTCCTCCTTCTGCATATCATCGTCATCAGTTAATGTCTATTTTTCCATAGTTCATGGATCAGACAGACTATATTGAGGCAAATTTTCTACAGCATTGGGCCTTTCCAACTGCTAACCCACCCCTGCTTCCAAACAAGGCCAGGCATGTTTTGGCAGAATATTGGAAATGAATAACACTGCTTGTATGACTGTGATGCTCATTTACGACTATCGCCCAATGTCAAGTCAAGAACATGTACACGCACGCACATAAGCGCACTCACATGCATACACATATACACTTATGTATTCAATAGGCTTCTTTCAGTTTCCGTCAACCAAATCCACTCACAAGATTTTGGGATTATAGTAGGAAAGTAGAAGACACTTACCCAAGGTGCCATGTGGGGAAAATGAACCCAAAACCAAGAGGATAGGATGCAAGTTTCTTAACCACACAGCCATGTCTGCCCCTTATATTGAGAACAATATCAAGAACTGTAAAATGCAACGCAAGACCAGAAAGAAAATCCCTGATATCCAACAGGCAGAATGTAGAGACATGAAAGCAAAACACACAATATAGGACTAAGCAGAAATATTCTTTAAGAGGTACTTTAACGAAATGCCACAAACATCTATCGAGGGTCATAAGAATTCATTCCACCAAACCATTTCAATCAGATAACACAAATGACCCATTTTCCAATCAACTCTTGTGAACTGGTTGGCTCTCTCTGGAATAATTCTTACAGTCTCCCACTGTGTATAGATATGAATAAACATTGCAGTTCTTGTCCACTAACTTTCTCTCTGTCCCTCTCTCCTTCTCTCTGTCCCTCTCTCCTTCTCTCTTTCTCTCTCTCTCTTTCTCTCTCTCATTCCGTTTCTCTTTCTACCATTTTCTTTTCTTCTTCTTCTTCCGCTTCTTGCTTTCTTTCCTTTCTTGCCGGTGCTGAAGAATCAATAGAATGATTATCCTTCAACTGGTATATATTTGTTTTGCAAACTCTCCAGGAACAAGAAGAGACCGAAATCAAAAAGGAAGTACTTTCTGAAAGAACAAAGACAATGATATTGGTAAAGGAAGTGGAAATGTGTGGGGATGGGAGGAAGGGCAGTTTTGGAACATGGGAGAAATTACTAAATTTGGAAATACTCAAACAAAGAAAAATATTTCTAAGTAAATGGTATTAGTGCATATGTATGCATATATATATATATATATA
>NC_068993.1:4710589-4711738 GCF_001194135.2 Octopus bimaculoides
TATATATATATATATATATATATATATATATATATATATATATGTATGTATATGTACATGTATATGTAAAGATGTGTGTGTGTGTGCATACATGCATATATACATAAACACATACAAAGAAAGAGACTAAAAGACAGAGAGATAGACAGAGAGATAGCTAGACCGATAAATTATAATCTCTACATTCACAAATATAATGTATATATGTATGTAATTTTATGTATATTTATGAGTGTCCACCAAATCCACTCAGAGGTCTTTAGTTAGCCTAGGGCTATAGTGGATGTCACTTGCCTTAAGGCGATGAACTGGCAGAAATGTTAGCACACCAGGCGAAACACTTAGTGGTATTTCATCTGTCCTTATGTTCTGAGTTCAAATTCTGCAGAGGTCGACTTTGCCTTTCATCCTTTCGGGGTCGATAAATTAAGTACCAGTTGCATACTGGAGTCGATCTAATCGACTGGCCTCCCCTCCCCCAAAATTTTGGGCCTTCTGTTTAGAGTAGAAAAGATGTCACTTGCCTTAAAATGTCATACAGTGTAACTGAACTAGGAACCATGAGGCTGAGAATCAAACTTCTTAAGCACACAGCCATACCTGTGCTTCTACACACTCCCACACACATACATACATGCATAGGTTGTTTGATAAGTAAATATAGGCGTAGGTGAAATGTAGGAACCAGCAATAAAAGTGTTTCTAAGGCAACATAGTGCATTGCAAGTGCTTTAAAGAGTATGAGTAGTGGTGAGAGGTATATAACTGACGGAGTAGGGAAAATAATCAAGTTTAATAGAACAATAAAACTTCAATAGCAGTGTGCATGCGTGTATGTATGTGTATGTGTGTGTGGATTTGTGAATGTGCGTGTGTGTTTTTGTAGGGGTGGGGGAACATTGCTTGAATAAAATAAACATGAAAAACTACTTAGATGATCGAATATTCATTTTAAATTAATTATTTCATGTTTCCCAGTGGGTGTAACCCTCAGGTAATAAACAAGAAGGTATACGTACATACATACATATATATATATATGTGTATGTATATATGTAGGTGTGTGTTTGTGTGTGAATGTGCATATATATGTATACATGTGTTTATATGTATATCTATGTGTATATATATATATATATATATATATAT
>NC_068993.1:4712078-4713100 GCF_001194135.2 Octopus bimaculoides
ATATATATATAAATATATATACAGATGTGTGTGTGTGTGTGCAAAATTTGTTTTGAGCAGAAGTTACGTGAAGTATGTGTATCACAGCTATTAGTTACTCTTTCTACTAATTTGCCATCAACCAATTCATTAATTGAAACAACTCGTTATATTTGTATACGGAATAAACTAAAGAACTATTGAAGTAGCATGTTAACATTACGCAACCATCTGATGTGGCCAGAAGATATATGCATAAATAGATATATATATGTGTGTGTATATATATATATGTGTGCATGCCAGCATGGAAAACGGACGTTAAATGACTATGATGTTGATGATGATGATGATGATGATGTGCATGTTCTCTTCTATTTCTAATCATTTGAAGTCTTCCAAGAATGAAGAAAGTGGTTTTTATAACGAAGCTACAAAGCACAATCATTAGAATGTAGATTAGAAAGAAAATGCAGTATTTTGAAACTGAGAAAAGTCTTGCATATTTTTACTGTTCCACTTACAGAATGTATTTGTAATGTATCAATGAGTTAGTTGGTTGCTTTTTTTGTTTTTCTGAAAACACTAGTTTATTCAGTTTGTCACTTAGACATTTCCTCACAACATCAAGTGCACCAGTTATTACTGGTATCCCTATATATACTTGTATGTGTCTGTGTATGTGTGTGTGTGTGTGTATGTATATATATATCTATATGTATGTCTATTTAGATATATACATACATATAGGCGCAGGTATGGCTGTATGGTAAGTAGTTTGCTTACCAACCACATGGTTCCGGGTTCAGTCTCACTGCGTGGCACCTGGGCAAGTGCCTTCTACTATAGCCTCGGGTTGACCAAAGCCTTGTGAGTAGATTTGGTAGACGGAAACTGAAAGAAGCTCGTCATATGCATGTGTGTGTGTTTGTGTGTCTATGTTTGTCCCCCTCCACCATCACTTGACGACCAATATTGGTGTGTTTATGTCCCCGTTACTTACCAGTTCGGCAAAAAAGACCAATAGAATAAGTACTAGGCTT
>NC_068993.1:4713110-4713933 GCF_001194135.2 Octopus bimaculoides
CCCGTTACTTACCAGTTCGGCAAAAAAGACCAATAGAATAAGTACTAGGCTTACAAAGAATAAGTCCCCGGGTCAATTCGCTTGACTAAAGGTAGTGCTCCAGCATGGCCGAAGTCAAATTACTGAAACAAATTAGTAAAGTTTCCTGCTTCCAATAAACACACACACACACACACATCATCATCATCAACATCATCATGGCACTAAATATGATTGCAGATCTGCTTGCCCAGAACTGATTTGGGTTTACAAAGTGATGACAATAAGGATGATCCTGCCAATGCACTACAAGACAATTTCCATTGACCAAAATTTGCTTCCAATGGCGTTAGGAAATCCGAGTCTATAGGCATCAAGATGTGCGACTGAACTCAAATTCCTTTAGTTAGGAAACAAAATTCTTCACCACACAGCAGCACCTGAATACAAGACAAAACTGGAATAAATAATAAAGAATTATATTTCTATGTGTTATAAGAAACATAAAAAGAAAATGTCTGTTTCTTGAAGAATTATTTTTTGTCCATGTCCTGAATCAACTAACATTGTCTGCTCTACGTTATTATTGAAGATAATTGATGGATTAAGTAGGGATTAGAAAGTTGATGAAGATTTAATTAATATGTCTTTTAATAATTTAACTGATTTGACAGAATTGAAATTCTGCAATGCTAATGACATTAATTCTGGTGGAGATTAAATTAGTGATACAATTAAATCTCTGGATTTTAATCCCGACCTGAGCAGGTTTAGAAACATTGTGTAGCTATTATATATATACATATATACATACGTATGTATATATATATATATATATATATAT
>NC_068993.1:4713999-4715437 GCF_001194135.2 Octopus bimaculoides
CATATGTGTACGTGTGTGTGTATATATATTTGTATATGTATGTATGTATGTATGTGTATATATGTGTCTGGTTTGTTTGGTATGTCTCAGATTTTTAATGAAAACATTGCTTAATTCCTTTAGGTGGAGCCTTCAATTATCATCAGCATCACTATCATCATCACAGTGACTGTCATCAGTATGATGGTTTTTATCATTGTCGTTATCATGGTTTTCATCATCTCAACATCAGCATCAGCATCATCATCATCATCATCATCATTATCAGTGTTCTCCTCCTTCTTTCTCTTTTCATCTTCTCTTCCTACTCTTATTCCTCCTCCTTCTCATTATCATCATCATCATTGCCATCACCATCTTAACTCTCTGCTGCATCACCATCATCATCATCATCATCATCATCGTTGTCATCGTCATCGTCGTCATCAACATACTTGTACCACACATATAAGGTGTACTTGTACTTTACTCCTATTTGTGGTGCCAGTCCTCAGTCAAACCGTCCAACCCATGCCAGCATGGAAAGCAAACGTTAAATGATGATGATGGTGATATAATATATAGACAGGGATAGCCAGATATAGATATTATAGATAGATAGAAAAGATAGGGAGACAGAAAGAAATCAAATGACCAACAGTCAGATAGACACAGAAGCAACAGTCGGACAGACACTCAGTCAGGCAGACAGGCAGATAGTCTAAACAGTTCATGAATTCTTGCAATTATTTTTTAAAATCTATTGACATTTCAAGTTTATTTTAAGTAAATGCAGACCTCGCAAAGCCCAAGCTGAAATAAATATACAAATTATTTAATAAACATTCAAACGAATAAATTAAATGCAACAGAAAAAAAAATAGCAATATATAACAAACAGAAATAACATAAACAAAACAACATGCAATTTTTAATGCATTGGTAACATTAAACAAATTAGAAAATTGTTCTCTGTTGGAATAAGGGGAAAATCACTATACATGTAAATTGTGTGATAATGCATAATAATTGAATTAAAATAATAATAAATCATAAACAGAAAAGTTTCCAAAAATTTTAAAACCTTTTAATTCTGCATATTTCAAAAATCTAACCGTATGTATATATGTATAGGTTTGTGTATGTGTGTACGTATGTGTGTGCTTGTATATGTATATGTGTGTGCATGTATGTGTATATATATGGGTGTGTGTACATATCTGTATGTATATACATATTTGCATGTATAAATGTATATACATATATATGTTTGCATATACATAAATATATACATGTATACATAGAGACATACATGTATATATACATACATTTATAAATGTGTGCATACATACATGCATATATACATTTATAAATATATATATATATACACACACACATATATATACACATAAATACGTGTATATATATTATATATATATATATATATATATATATATAT
>NC_068993.1:4719665-4721278 GCF_001194135.2 Octopus bimaculoides
TCTCTCTCTCTCTCTCTCTCTCTCTCTCTCCCTCTCTCCTGTTTATATCTCAGTCTCCAAATCTCTCTCTTTTTCCCCTCACTTTCTCTCTTTCTCCCTGATTGTCCGGAGAATTAGATATTTGCATATGTTAATGAGGCGAGTCCCAAACGACCGAACAAATGTTCGTTACGCAGTAATAATCAGTTGGTTTCATATTCCCGTGTGTATGACAAGAAAGTTCCATTGCTTACAGCAAAGAATTTTCAGATGCCACAACAAATATATATATATGACTGCAAATAATCAATTCCAAGACTGCTGAGTAACCGTTTCATCAGGCAATGCATGTATCTGTGGGATAATAATAATAATAATAATAATAATAATAATAATAATAATAATAATAATAATAATAATAATAATAATAATAGTAATGATGATGATGATAATGATGATGATGATAATGATGATGATGATAATGATGATGATAATAATGATGATGATGATGATGAAGCTTAACCCTTTCACTGAGTGTAGGTTTGTTTCTCTAGAGCAATGGATTCCGCACCTAAGTGCCAAGAAGCCGAGAGTTAAAGCTCCGATTGGCTAAAACTCTAGCCTACTGTAAACTATGTTTATATATCAGCGTCGTCGTCATCGTCGTCATCACCATCATCATCATCATCATCATCATCATCATCATCATTGTTCTTAAAGTTTACTTTACCAAGCTTGCATGAGTCAAGCACAAAAAAGTATGTCAGGGAACCGTTTCGTATGCTTCGATGCCCTTCCTGTCAAATCCGTTTCCAAGTGAGGTTTTAATCTCCTGGTATTCGCACGTGGCCCAGTAGTTGGGGCTGTTGCACTCTTGATTGTAAAATTGTAGTTTCAAATCCTGGAATGGTCAATGCCTTGCGTTTGTGAGCAAAATACTTCGTTTCATGCTGGCCACTCGGCTGGCAAAAATTAGTCGCCCAGTAATGGTCAAGCAACCTCTCCAGGGAAGGGAGAGTATGTATGCTCTAGAATCTATCTAGAAACTATCCCCATGAGATTATGGTGGCCCAGGATGAACCTTTGGGCCTTTTTGTTTTCTAATAGTAGTGATAGTTGTTGTGAAGGGACCTGGAATAGTGGATAGGCCTGTTGCATACACAATTGGGAGGCTACACCAGACTCCAGTCTGATTTGGTATGGTTCTCTACAACTGGATGCCCTTCCTAATGCCGACCACTCTAAGAGTGTAATGGGTGCTTTTACGTGTCACCAGCACAGGTGCCATTTGCGTGCCACCGGTATCTGCCATGACTGCGATTCTGCTCACCTTGATGGGTCTTCTTCTTAAGCATGATATAATGTCAAAGGTCTTGGTGATTGTCTCCGTGAGGCCCAACACTCGAAGGGAGCTCTTCATATGTCACCAGCATGATGATGATGATGTTGATGCTTCCATGAGGCCCAATGCTTGATGATGATGGTGGGTGTATAGTGGTGTGGTGGTAGTTTTGGGGATGATGATGGTGGTGGTGCTGGTGATCGTGGTGGTATTGGTGGCGTTGATGGCAGTGGTGGTGGTGGTGGTGGTGGTGGTGGAAATGATGATGATAATGGCGGTGGAGATGGTGATG
>NC_068993.1:4722182-4722873 GCF_001194135.2 Octopus bimaculoides
GGGATTATGATTGTTGTCATTGTCTCTAGCATCGTTAGTCATCACCACTATCATCATCATCATCATCATCATCATAATCATTGTTACTAACACTGTCTTCATTATTGTCATCATCATCATCCTCATCAGTATTGTCGTTGTTGTCATCATCACCATCATAGCCATCATCATCATCATCGTCATCATCATCACCATTACCAAACCATCAACACCACCTAATTATCATCACTGTCAACACCATCACCAGCACAACTTCACCATCAAGCCTCAGCTCCACCTAAACGCTACCAATACTACTACTACTACTACTACTACTACTACTACTACTACTACTACTACTGCATCTACGACTACTGCATTTCATTTCTCTATCACAGTAATCCAGCACCTACTACTGTTCACAGCACAACTATTACCACTACCACCACCGTCACCCATCCCACCATCACGTATACCACTACCACCACCACAACCACCACAACCACCACAACCACCACTATTAAACCTACCCCTTCCCCCCCCTCAGCCTCACCACACCTATCACTGTTTATTCCATCATCCTGCTATCTGGTTATGTACCCAGGTGTTCAAAGTGCAGTACCATTAATTATTATCAAACAAAAGGGTGTGGAACTTCCTTCAACATCAATTTAGGGCCGCATCTGGGAAGTAAGATGAGAGAAATTATATT
>NC_068993.1:4723253-4724658 GCF_001194135.2 Octopus bimaculoides
CCCACACGCACACACGCACAGATACAAGTTTTTCCCTGAGAGCAAGCATGCATCTGTACATACAGACCAACTGATTCAGGCGACCACAAGCCCTCAACACCTGTCTTGATTGAAGAAAGAAGAAAAGAATGCCTTGCCATGTGGTTTGTGACCAGCTGGAATTCTTCAGGTAAAAACACTTAATAAACACTAAAGGAAACACACACATACATACATGCACACATTCACACACACATACATACATACATAACATACATACATACAATATCGAATATAAGGATTACTCCAAAGTCTATATATGATTACATATATATATATATATATATATATATATATATATATGCGTATATGTGTGTATGTATGCACGTATGTATATGTATGTGTGTGCATATATATGTATATATATGTGTGTTGAGTACAAATCTGACTGAGGTCAACTTTGCCCTTCAATTCCTTTGGCTTTTGGAGATCCTTAAAATAAAATACCAGTAAAATACTGCAGTCAATATTATCCCTTATCCCTCCCCACGAAATCTTTGGCCTTGTAACAGTGTTATCAATTGAAATAATTCTATAAATCAAGCACTTCTTGGAAAGTGATACATCGATGAAACCAAACCAAACCGAAATATTCTTCTGAAGATCGCAGAACACTGATAAATCTCACCATCGTTGTGTAACATTTGCATGAACCATCAGAGAAATTTTAACATTGTACAAAGATTTTCTTAATATTTATTGTCACATAATTTAATTAAGAATTCAAAAGATTAGTTAGTTTCGTTACGATTTAATTAAGTATAAATGAAAAAGATTTATTTTTCTCCTGAAGCCATTTTACATTTTTATCGTACAGACAATCTAAGTTTGTTTGTAGAAGTTATTATATTGTATTAAATATTTAAGTTAAATAATTAAAATGATTAGAGCTGAACGAAGCAAAAACTAGAATAAGTAGCAAATCTTTAAGTTCCATTTAATGTATTCTAACTTCGAATATACATCTGGACTAACTTTTCCCTTTTATTTACATTATTTATGTTATTTACATTTGACGGATATTTGTCCTCGTCTTGTTTGTTAACACAACGTTTCGGCTGATATACTCTCCAGCTTTCATCAGGTGTCTTGGGGAAATTACAAACATAGGTTCTCATTCTTAAGGTATTTTTCGATGTTGTTATTATTCAGCTCACTGCCTGGAATCGAACTTGGAATCTTGGGGTTAGTAGCCCTCGCTCTTAACCACTTTGCCATATGCCAAGAAGAGCCTGCAGTGAAATAGTGTTCAAGAATTTGTTTGGCTAAATTTGTGGGTATGTGTGTGGGGGTATGTATGTGTGTTGGGAGGTATGTGTGTGTATGGATATGTGTGTGTTTGGGAATGTGTGTGTGTACGTGCATA
>NC_068993.1:4724781-4725324 GCF_001194135.2 Octopus bimaculoides
ATGTGGGGGGGCATGTGTGTGGGCATGTGTGTGGGCATGTGTATGTTTGTGTGGGGATTGTGGGGGTATGTATGTGTGTTGGGAGGTATGTGTGTGTATGGATATGTGTGTGTTTGGGAATGTGTGTGTGTACGTGCATATGCATGGCTGTTTATGTTTGTACACATCCGTGTTTCTGTGTGCATGTGTTTGCATGTATGTATGTGCTGTTTGTGTGCATATGTGTTTCTGTGTGCATGTGTATATGTATGTTTGTGCATGTGTGTTTATGTATGTGTTGTATTTTGTGCGTGTATTGGTATGTATGCATGTGTGAGTGGACTTGTATATGTGTGTGCACGTGAACATGTGCGTATGCGTGTGTGTGTGCTGCGTGTGCATGCGTGTGTGTGTGTATGTGTGTATAGCCTCATTATATGTCAGTTCTCCATGCTTGTTATTGCTGTGTCATGTCAAAGACCCAGACATTGATGTATAGGGATGTTTATTCAATTAACATACACATACACACACACACACACACACACACACACACACACACAC
>NC_068993.1:4728357-4730717 GCF_001194135.2 Octopus bimaculoides
GTTCTGAGTTCAGTCCCACTGCGTGGCACCTTGGGCAAGTGTCATCTACTACAGCTCCAGGCAAACCAAAACCTTCTGAGTAACTTTGGCAGATAGAAATTAGAAGAAATCCATCATGCGTGTTGTGTGTGTGTGTCTTTGGGTCCGAGTTTGCCCCCCACCACTGCTTGACAACCAGTGTTGGTGTCTTTATTTCCTCCTAACTTAGTGGTTCATAGCAGTTTTTGGCAGTTTGGTATCAAAACGGTTGATATATGTTCCAGACATCAGATTAATGATAAGAAAATAAGTTATGAAATTCTTTGATATTTTCAAAATTATTTGAAATGAATTTTAAGTGAGAATGTGTTTAAGAAGTGCCAAGAAATTAGTCTTTCCGATACCATTCTGCTTGAGACCAATTTTGGTTCTATTTTCATTTGAAACTGATCCAAACTACAACCTGCCACCAATATTTCGTGTTGATTTATGCTCCAAAACCAAATTATTTTACAAAATTTTTCATTATTTCCAAAATGATTTGAAACAAAAGCAATGTAAATCAACAGAGAAATTGTAATGAAAGTCTTAAAACTACAGAGAACTGTCTTTATATGAAACAGAACAGAATTAGAGCATTGAATATGGCATTATATATTCAGCATTCTACCAGTTCACCCACATTAAGTAGGAAATAAAGACTGCCTTAGTATTAATACTTCTTCAGTTTTAATAAATATTCTATAGCAAGCAGGGTTTTGGTTGCTATTTCTATCAAGTCAAAGTGACTGTTGAAGGTCTTTTTGTCTTAAGGTGTTATGCAATGTTAAAACTCATTCCAGTTTTCATGTTGTTACACAGTTGAGTGATATCTCTTCCTATGAAGAAGAGGACAACCCACCCCTTGTCATAGAATTTACCAATGTAAGGAATTGTAACCAGAACTACAAGTCATTAACTCACTATACCGACTACCATATATATATATATATATATATATATATATATATATATGTGCATGTATGTATGTATATATACATAGTTCAGTAGACAAGCTTTCATGATTATGTATTTAGTATGTTTGCCATGGACATGGTTCAATGCTTGCTGGAGAATATATAGTTTTGACCTTTCTGCCTGGAAACCAACACCCTATCGATATGCTTACCTGCAACTCTCTGTCTTTCTCTCCTTCTCTCTCCTGATCGCTCTTTGCCAAACGCAAAAACATAAAGTTCAGTCGATAGAGGGCAATAAATTTATCAACGGGGAAAACTGAATTCACCATGTATGATTTAATTAAGGTTAGGAAATACAAGAATTCTTCAAAGACACCCGTTTGCATGCTAGTTGGATATTAGTCGTTCATCATTGCACAAGTTTTGGGGAGAACCAAGCGAGGGAAAAAAGAGAGAGAAGAGTCGATGGAAAGAGAGAATGGAATGAAAGAGAGACTGACAAAGACAGAGAGGAGAAAAGAGAGCAAAGAGGAAGAGGAGATCTTTAGAACTAGTAAGTGGGATGCACGTCAGACAGAGTATGTTTAAGTAATCGGGTCTCTACATGGTGGACAAAATCGAATAATTGTTCATGGTTCACTGAGTAAAAATATGCATTATTTATTTATATCAGTGCAGCTTTTGTGAGACATTGTGACTAATTTAATTGCAAAATGACTCCAGCAAATTTTATTAGATAGATACAATTACACAAATACACAGACGCACATGCATTTATATACATACACCCATATATATATATATATATATATATAGAGAGAGAGAGAGAGAGAGAGAGAGACAGAGAGAGACAGAGAGAGAGAGAGACAGAGAGAGAGATAGATAGATAGATAGATATAGATATATATATGGATAGATATAGATAAATAGATAGATAGACAACTAGCCATTTGCACAGACGTAGACACATATATAAATGTATATATCTCTTCTGACATACAGACATGCAGATATACTCACATTTCTCATGTAAGTATATATGTTGCTATATATATATATATAAGTATGTGTATGTGCACACACATACGTATGTGTACATATGCAAATATATATGTGTGTGCCTGTATATATATATATATATATATATATATATATAGGGATTAGTACATGTATGTATATATGTATGTATACACTTTTACATATGAATGTGCATGTTAGTATACCTATTATATACATAGGTAGAAGAACACAAGAAAGCCTGTAATACACATATGTATGTATATATGTGTGTGTGTGTGTGTGTATATATATTGTATATATATATATATATTTTTATATATATACATACATATATATATATATGTATATATGTGTATATATATACATATATATATGTGTATATATATATATATATCTAAATAT
>NC_068993.1:4730727-4732312 GCF_001194135.2 Octopus bimaculoides
GTGTTTCTATGCATGTGATCTAATGTATAATGTGTAATGGAATATGTTACATAAAACAAACACTTTGGTGTTCTTTGTTTTTATTTTCCCTTGCTTTTGTTTTTATGTTGTTTTTTTTATTTGCTTCCATTTTTTTTAAAAACTATTTTATTTTCGAATTTCTAAACTAAAATTAATTAATTTTAATTTTTCAAAAAAAAAGAAAACATACTCTCATTTCACATCAAGAGAATATTGTTTCAAACCTGTTTGATAATTATCATAATAAACCTCATTCAACGCATTTCAGAACGTAAAAGAGAACTAAAAATGTAAAAGAAAACACTCATTATTTAACACCATCAAAATTTTATGTTTAAGCAATAAAACATTTCTATTCATGTCATATTCCTTCTTTGGTTTTCTATTCAACAGCAAGTCATACATATATACATACATATGTATATATGCATATATATATATATATATATGTGTGTGTGTATATATCTATATTTATATATGTATAAATACATATATACATACATATATATAAATTTATATTTATAAGTGTATATATATATATATATATATTTATTCCTTTTTTTCTTTTACTTTTTTCAGTCATTTCACTGTCACCATGCTGGATCACAACCCTGAAGGGTTTTAATCGAACAAGTGGACCCCAGGACTAAACCTGGTACTTATTCTACATGTCTCTTTTGCTGAACTGCTAAGTTATGGGGATGTAAACACACCAACACCAGTTGTCAAATGGTCATTGAGGAAGACAAAAAGACACACACACACACACACACATATATATACACACTTCAGAAGAAGACCCATCAAGCTGAGCAAAATCATAGTCGTGCCAGATACCAGTGTCATAGAAATTGCCACCTGTGCCAGTGCCACATCAAAGCACACCGGTATCACACAAATGTACCCATTACGCTCTCGGAGTGGTTGCCGTTAGGAAGGGCATCCAGCTATAAAAACCATGCTAGATAGAACTGTAGCCTAGTGCAGCCGTCCAGCATGCCTGCCCAGTCAAACTGTCCAACCCATGCCAGCATGGACAATGGACATTAAATGATGATGTGACAAGCTTCTTTCTGTTTCCATCTTTTAGGGTCAATGAAATAAGTACCAGTTATGCACTGGGTCAATGTAATCGACTTAATCCCTTTGTCTGTCCTTGTTTGTCCCCTCTATGTTTAGCCCCCATGTGGGCAATACTCTTTTACTCTTTTACTCTTTTACTTGTTTCAGTCATTTGACTGCGGCCATGTTGGAGCACCGCCTTTAGTCGAGAAAATCGACCCCAGGACTTATTCTTTGGAAGCCTAGTACTTATTCTATCGATCTCTTTTTGCCGAACCGCTAAGTTACGGGGACGTAAACACACCTGCATCGGTTGTCAAGCGATGGTGGGGGGACAAATACACACACACACACATATATATACATATATACGACAGGCTTCTTTCAGTTTCTGTCTACCAAATCCACTCACAAGGCTTTGGTTGACCCGAGGCTATAGTAGAAGACACTTGCCTAAGGTGTCACGCAGTGGGACTGAACCCAGAACCATGTGGTTGGTAAG
>NC_068993.1:4732756-4740569 GCF_001194135.2 Octopus bimaculoides
TATATATATATATATATGTTTGTATGTATATGTAGCCAAACATACCTCAAAGAGATTAAGTGTATGATTTCTGTTCTATAATTCAATGATGAAGACTTCTCCATTGATGGGTAACTTGTCACAGCAGGGGTTGTTGTACTGTATGCTTTTTTTTTGTTTTTGGTGCAGTGCGGGTGGGGGTTGAATTTTTATTTATTATTTTTCAAAGAGAATCGATTTACCAGTCATAAGTAAGTGTATCTGTATCAAGTTAACTCTGTGTTCTGCATTATTTATCATTGTTTTTTTTTTTCTGTTTTTTGTTTGTTTGTTTGTTTGTTTGTTTTGTTGTTGTTATTGTGTTATCTCTTCAAACGGCATCAGTTCGGTTCTGCTCTGTTAGATGGGAGATGGCACTCAAGGGGAGACAATAAAACATTTCCAAACAGCCAAAAGATCTTGTAACTTTTGAGAGACCACATTTCAGGCTCTTTTGTCAGATTGTTGTCCATTTCATGTTTGTTGATGTTGATGTTGTTGTTGTTAATTCTATTGTCCTTGGTGTGGCTGGTAGTGTTTATGTTATTAATGGGGATATTGTTGATGTTATTGTTGAGGTCACTGCTGTTGTTGTTGTTATAGTTGATGTTGTTGTTCCTTGTGCTCTTGGTGCTGTTTATAGTGTGGTTGTTTTTGTTTTATGTTGTTGATGATGTTGTTAATATGGTTATTCTTGCATCATTATTGTTAAAGTGGGTTTTTGTCATGTTTGTTGTTAATATAAACAATAAAAGAATAGCATGGTAAGCTGACAGAAGCGTCAGCATTCCAGGCAAAATGTTTCATGGCATTTCAACCATCTTCACATTCTGAGTTCAAATTCCACAGAAGTCAGTTTTGTCTTTCATCCTTTCAGAGTTGATAAAAATGATACCAGCTGAGCACTGGGCGCAATATAATTGGCTTACCCCCTCCTCTGGAACTGGTGACCTTGTGCCAAAATCTAGAACCAATATCATTATTATTACTAATACTACTATTATTATTCCTTTTTAACACAGGGTGTGTAAAAATGCACCGAAGTCTTTAGTCATCTGTCAAGTCACAACAAGGACCTCAGACAGATAGTACTTTCCTTAAGATGTGCCCAATAAGGCTGCTTTTTGCAAGACATCAGTCTAGCATGGGATTTCCAGTTGCCTTAAGAAGTCTTGAAGTTTCAACAGAATTGAACCCAACGCTCCGATCACCACTCATATCACTTTTACTTTACCCTCTTGCAATCCATACAGTCTTGTTATTTCCACTTTCAATTCGGAGTTCTTGGAGACTTTTTCAACTTCTTTACTCACAACATTCATGTCATTTGATATGGCTACATCAATGACCTGACAGTATTTGTCTCTCTTATTCAATATCTGAGAGTATTTGTCTCTCTTTATTATTATTATTATTATTATTATTATTCATTGTCTTTGCACAGCTTCTAATGCTGGAGATGTGCTACGGTGCCAACTATTCACTACCAGTGAATAGAATGGCCAGTGTGAAAGGACCACTTCTGAGCATGCACCTGTAAAAAGGTAATCAAAGGAGAAGGGCTCTTGCCCTGTTGTTCAGGCACCCATTGCTTTTGTGGGTTTTTACTTGTGGACCCTAAAGTGCCTCCCTTATTGGGAGTTTTAATTTGTTTAATTTTTAATTGTTATTTATATTGCTTACACACTGTAAAACTCTTTGCATCGTCTGTTTTTGTCTTTTAGGTTGTTGCATGTCTTTTAATGTTATTCTATGTGAGCCCTTGTGGCTTATAAAAGAATTATTATCCCATTGTTATTAAGTCTTCCTCTTCAATGCTGTATATAACCCCACCCACCCTCACCCTACTCCACCACCTCCATCACCCCGCAGAAATGTCTGATTAAATCCAGTGTTATCTACTTACAGATGAGTCCATTGCAGCGCTGGACCAGTCCAGTATCGTGATTGGTGAATACTAAATTAACGGATGTCAAATGATTAAAACTCGTCACACTGTCTTCCCAGCATGCCTTGGTACAGCTCACAAGAGACATGAAATGCCAATTGTCCTGTCATGGGATTGAACTTCTAAATTCTAACGGATTCTCCAGGGACCAATTTTGTATTCAACATTTCAGTCTTTTGAGATCTATAATAATTAATAAAATTAGATCAATTAGTATCTGGTATTGTCATAATAACATTTGGTATTGTAATAGATTGTTTAGTATTGGGTACTGTGATAACGAACTTGTTAATTATGAAAACAACATTCCATTGTGCAGTGTTGCTTTTTTTTGTTTGTTTTTTTTTGGTTACAGATATTGTCATTGTTCTGTGTGTGTGTGTATGTGTGTGTGTGTGTGTGTGTGTGTGTGTGTGTGTGTGTGTGTGTGTGTGTGTGTGTGTGTGTGTGTGTGTGTGTGTGTGTGTGTGTGTGTGTGTGTGTGTGTGTGTGTGTGTATGCATATGTATTCTTTTATTCTTTTACTTGTTTCAGTTATGACTGTGGTCATACTGGAGCACTGCCTTGAAAGGTTTTAGTGAAACAAATTGACACCAGGATTTATTTTTTTAAAACTTAGTACTTATTCTATCAATCTGTTTCACTGAACCACTAAGTTACGGGGACATAAACAAGCCGACACCAGTTGTCAATTGGTGAGGGCACAGACGCAAACACACACAGAGATATAGCTATATAGTAATAGGTTGTCGTCAACGTCTGCTTTCCATGCTGGCATGGGCTGGACGGTTTGACTGAGGGCTGGCAAGCCAGGAGGCTGCACCAGGCGCTAATCTGATCTGGCAAGGTTTCTACAGCTGGATGCCCTTCCAAAACCTCAACCACTCCAAGAGTGTTGTGGGTGCTATTTATGTGCCACTAGCATGGAAGCCAGTCAGGCGGCACTGGTATTGACCACACTCAAATGATGCATTTTACGTGCCACTGGCACAGGAGCCATGTGACAGGCTTCTTTTGGTTTTTGTCTCTCAAATCCACTCACAAGGATTTGGTCGACCCAAAGCTTTAGTAGAACATACTTACCCAAGGTGCCACACAGTGGGACTGAATCACTGTGTTGTGGTGATAATGATGAAGATTGTGGTGGTGCCATATCTAGCCCAGATATTCTACCTGTTTTATATTCAAATGAACCAGATCCAGCATCTCACACCTACCCTACAATGTCAGTCTAAAAATAAACAATCACATCATTGAATTCACAAAAATACAAGATAATACATGATTAATTCAAAATAATGCGAATAAATAAAGATTATGTTTGACAGAGTAATCCGAATGCTAAAGGATTAAATGTTTGGGATAAAATGAGAAATTGTATTTTAATTTGTAAATCTATTGTTAACGGTGAGATAGTGATGAAGAAAATTGATGAAGTTCTGAAAGATGCTGGAAAACGTTTCTACTAATAACAGGAAGGAATTCCACTTGAAAATGGTAAAAATAGGTGGGCTTTTCATTTGATAATCTCGTGTTTGTCAAGTGGGATTTTCAACAGGTTTGGTGTTTGTCTGAAATTCTGTTATGACCAAACTTGATTTCTTCTATGCAATGCATATGTGCATGCACACACACACACACACACACACACACACACACACACACACACATGCACAAACACTTCAGTCATGTGGTTACATGTACACACACACATACACACTCATAAATATACACAAACGTAAATGTGTACACATCAGAATAATGCCAACCAATGAGGCAATTGATCTGTGGAATTCTAAAAATGGAGTTCCTGATCCATTTTATAGCCAGCTTGTATAAACTGTTTAAATCCTGTGTATTACAACAGCAGAATAACAACATTCAAGCTTGTACGACATGTGTGGGATGTTTTAAGAAATAAAAACTAACAAATACAGTTTTCTCATTCGATGTCGTTTAAATATTTTCCCGTCCAGCGTGCGTCTCCCTTTGCCATGCACTATCACGGTTGCATCGGGCCACAAAGCAACATTAAGCTGTTTAGCCAAAGCAGAAAGCTGAATTGAAAACGTTCAATAGAAAACAAGATGTTTATCAGCTTAAATTGGATGACGACACAAAGTTTTGATAGTTTTTTTTCTTTTTTTTTCCCCCCATGCTTCGTCCTGACCAGAACTAAAAACCAGTTATTTAAGAAAATGTGATGTGTGTATGGGTGAAGTGGGGTATTTGTTAAAAGAATATCGAAGCACATTCATGACTCAAAGAATCAATGATCCAATGTAAGAAATGGATGAGAGAGAGAGAGAGAGAGAGGTAGAAGGAAAAGAGGGGTGGGGGCAAGTCTGTGTAGATCGTCTAATTCAATATACACTGATTAGGTGAGAAGAATTTTCCTTTTTTCTTTAAAATCCAATAAAAATGTTACCCAATAACATGTGGCACCAGAGTGTGAATCATTCATTAACTTTGTAAACGAAGCCAGCAAGACGTGTGAGTAAATTAGTTAATTGAAGTAACAGACACATAAGTCTTTTTCACCTATAAACAGATCCCTCAATAATTTCAACTTTCTTATTGATAGCAAATTTGTAAATTCCGATAGTTGTCATTTCTCGTCTATTTAGTTAAGTTAGGTCGAGCATGCTGCTCTTTTGTCCCCATGGAATACCGAAATTCATAGAAATTGCATCAACAAACATCCAGTGCAATAGAACTAGTATTCAGCTGGATAACTTTGCTTTTCTTTCCTACCATCGAAGAATTAAATGAATTTTCATTAAGATTATCCAATTACCATTTGATTATCGGAATTCAAAGCTGAGTCATAAAGAAATTTTGCAAACCCAGATAATTTCTTTTGTGAATCCTATTTGTTTAGTTAGAAGCTTCTGCTCTAAAAGTTTCTCTCTTAGACTTATCTGGAAACTTTTAGCTTTGTACACTACATCCATGATAAGCATTGGCACCGTAACTTAAACGATAACCTTCTTCAAACCTCAGCTCATTTGATTTCTAGGAGTATCTATCGTATTTCCTTGTGTACAATGTGAATGCAAATACAGACAAATGCCCACCTTCTGTATTTCAGAGCCTGATGTAATTCAATGTTTATTACAAAGACAGAGCGTTAGCAAAACTGTTACCGCATCAGACAAAATGCTTGGTGCCCCTTCATCAATCTTTATGTTCTGAGTTCAAATTCTGTTGTGGGTGACTTTGCTTTTTATCCTTTCAAGGTCAATGAGGTAAGTACCAGTTAAACACCGGGGTCGATGAAATCAACTAGCCCCCTCCCCCCAATATTCCAGGCCTTGTGCCCGTAGCAGAAAGGATTATAAAGATAATGAGCTGGCAGAACCATTAGCACATCATCAGACAAAGCACTAAGCAACATTTTTTCCAATTGTTTATGTTCTGAGTTCAAATTCCGCCAAGGTCGGCTTTGTTTTTCATCTTTTCGGGACTGATTAAATAAGTACCAGTGATGCACTAGGGTCGATATAATCGACTTAATCCCTTTGTCTGTCCTTGTTTGTCCCCTCTATGTTTAGCCCCCTGTGGGCAATAAAGAAATAAATATTAGTCGCTGATTATTTCTTTTGCAGCATCTGTGCGTGTATGTGTGTGTGAGTGATTGCCAGTGTGAGTGAATGTATGTCTATGTAGGTGTCTGTATGTGTGTTTGTGTGTGTGTGTGTGTTTGTGTATGTGTGTGAAAAATATGTCTATGTAGGTGTTTTTATGTGTGTATGTATTTGTGTGTGTGTGTGTGTGTGTGTGTGTATGCATGTATTATTCCGGAGAATGCCAAAGTATCTCATGATTTCATTGTCAACAGTTTGGTGGCTTTGATGTTGCTAAGATGAAGCAGAAACGCTGCTGAATAAAACCCTGCAAAACATCCGCAGACGTTGTTGTTTGGTGTGATGGTGCAACAAAGGTGAAATATTGTTAATCAGTGGACCGAATTAGGTACCGAATTAGTGCACCGGCAACAACGCTTTAATGTTAATTTCAGATAAAATACTGTCAAAAGATACAGCGAAAAATTACAGGAATTAATACAGAAACCATCAAAGAGGAAGAAATTCTTCAATATTATTTAAAAATAACACAACTGAAAGAAAAAGAAAAATTAAAGTAGAATTTATAAAACAACAAAGGAAGAAAGACAAAATAGATGAAGTGAAAAGTTGTCATCATTATAATGATAAGTCAGAGAAAAAAAATTGGAAAATATGACAAGAAAAGGTAAAGACAGATATGCAAAAAATAATTACGAAAAGTAAATGATTTTAAAGAATACAAGGAAAAGAGGAGAAAAGAGTGTTATAATGTAGTTTGTTGTCCACTTTTATATTATTTTCGGTACTGCAATAATCTTGTTGCCACTGTTATGTTGTGGCAGTATTCTGCATCTTATTATCTTTGACTCGTCTATTGTGCTATCACTGATAAGACAATGACTTGAAATATCTACCTTGACAGTAACTCAAACTTCGTATATATCATGTAACTGACACTGACTCCGACTGAGAACTTGTATGATGACTCTACTCCTACAATGATTGACTGTTTGACTTTATAGTGGCTGTGTCCTACCACTTTGTCACCTGGGAAGGGGAGTACCATTTTCACAACGACAAAGAGATTGTAGAAAATTGGAGGAAAGAGGAAGTTGATAAAGTGAGGACGTTAGATGAGTACTTTGAGTAGTTTGAGTGTACGAAATAAGTACTTCAAGAGGAAGACAAGGAAATAGGATTGAAAGAGTCACATGAAAATTTCAATGAATGAAAGGTGATGATGGTGGTGGGGGCTGTCATGATGATGGTGATGATGATGGAAGTGGTGATGGTGGTGGTGATGGTGGTGTTGGTGATGCTGTTGCAGATGATTTTGATAGTGATGATGATGATGATGATGGCGATGACAACAACAATGACGACGATGATGATCATGATCATGATGAAGACGACAACAACAAAGATGATGATGAAGATGGTGGTGGTGATGGCGGTGATGACAACAACACTGTTGTTGCCTCTGCTGCCACTACTGATGACAGCTATGACAACGACAGTAATCACAATGGTGGCAGCAAGAAGAAGGGAACAAGGAGGAGGAGGAGAAGAAATTTTTAAACATCACCAATTATAAAAATGTTAAAAAATATTTGAAAATATTTGCCAGAATGTATTTTTGTAAATATTCTAGTTGGATGTTTGATATTATCAGGAAGAACACAAGAGAAATGTAGGGAAGAAATATTGAAAAATTTGCAATGAATGTTGATGGAATGGTAATTTGAGGAGAGAGTGGAATTGAAAGACACGAAAGAATTGAAATAAAGGTGTGTTTTGAAGGGACTCTAATGAAAGGGTTAATTTAGAAACTACAGATAGTACACGTGGTGGTGGTGGTGGTGGTGGTGGTGGTGGTGGTGGTGGTGGTGGAATGTAAATAAAATGAAAAGTGAATTAAAATCAATAAATCATTGCAGAACCAAGTCTACAGAGATAGTTGTCATCATTACTGTCATCATCATCATCATCATCATCATCATCATCATCATCATCGTTGTAATCATCAATATCATTGTGGTCATCACCATCATCATCATCATCTTTTATCACCATCGTCATCATCATCATCATCATCATCATCTTTTAGCATCACCATCGTCGTCATCATCATCATCATCATTATCATCATCATCATCAGCATCTTCCTCATCCTCCTCATCGTCACCATTAGTGCCATGATCGTCTTGCATCTTCATCTTCATCATCATCATCATCAATAATCATCATCAGCATCATTACTATCATCTTCTCCATCCTC
>NC_068993.1:4744567-4747018 GCF_001194135.2 Octopus bimaculoides
ATATATATATATATATATAATATATATATGAGGACATTTGGAAAATGTCCTGAAGAAGGGCTCTTCACCCCGAAATATAGAAATATAAGGTAAAACTGCATCTTGTTTTGTTTTCTTTTCGTTTTGTAGTTTACTTTATACCTTCTCACATTGTTCCAACCTTACGCAACAACCTTCCTTTGCTACGGAACCTCCCCAAACTAGACACCAATAATAAATGTTATTGAAGCTTAATAAGATTAACTATGAAGAAAAACAACTATTATCAACGTAAGTGATCTCTCCACAAACCAT
Source organism: Octopus bimaculoides (assembly GCF_001194135.2). NCBI lineage: Eukaryota > Metazoa > Mollusca > Cephalopoda > Octopoda > Octopodidae > Octopus > Octopus bimaculoides. The sequence continues at coordinate 4,744,862 of NC_068993.1, forward strand.
GATTCCACAAACACTGCTTGGCAATCAAAAGTAATCAACGGGAACAAAATATTAGCATAATATGTTGATTATTGGAACACTTGTTTGTTACTTCAAGAAAAAACATCAAAGAAAACGATTAGTAGCAAGTTATAGTTACAAAACATTATCTATATAACAAAGAACTTACTCTGGAAAAGGACATCTTGTTGCTAGAAATTATAACACAAGTGAACTAAACATACTGGTTTCAGATTTTGGCACAAGGCCAGTAATTCTGAGGGAGGAGGGGGCGGGTCAATTACATCAACCCCAGTACCTGATTGGTTATTATTTTTACAAACACTGAAAGGATAAAAGACGAAGTTGACCTCAGCAGAATTTGAACTCAGAACATAATAAAGAAGAATGAAACGGTGTGAAGCATTCTGTACAGCGTGTTAATGATTCTGCCATACATACATACATCCACATATATATATATATATATATATACACAAATATATATATATATATATTTATATATATATAGATATATATATACATATATGTATATGTATATATATATATATATATATATATATACACACACACACATATATATGTGTATATACATACACACACACATACGCGCACACATATACATTAGACTTAAGTTTTATTTCTCCCAGTTTTGCATTCAAATCCAGTGAAGCACATCTCTGTCTTTAATCTCAATCAGGGTCGTTATGGAAATTACCAAACATCTACCGATAATGAATCAAAAACAAAAACTGCATTAGCAATATTGGAAACTATCATGAATATCATTTTTTTTTTTTTAATTTCATAATTGTCCCCACCCTGAACCATGGGTCTATTGTGACCACACCTTGCTTTTTCTCATTTTTCTTTTGATATTTATTTGTCCGTCATCGTCATTGTCATCACGTGTCATATGCATGAAACACAATGATGACACTATAAATACAAAAAGAAAAATTATTGTTATTATCATTACAATTGTTATTATTATTATTATTATCATTATTATTATTATTGTTGTTGTTGTTGTTGCTGTTGCTAAGGTGGCGAGCTGGCAGAATTGTTAGCACGCCATGTGAAATGCTTAGTGGTATTTCATCTGCCGTTACGTTCTGAGTTCAAATTCCGCCGAGGTCAACTTTGCCTTTCATCCTTTCAGGGGGTCGATAAAATTAAGTACCAGTTGTGTACTGGGGTCGATCTAATCTACTGGCTCCCTCCTCAAACGTTTCAGGCCTTGTACCTAGAGTAGAAAAGAATATACATACACAGCAGATATGATACAAACCAGCTAATTAACATGTTGCCGTATATAATATGTCCTGTATTTCTCTAATTTGCCATAACTGTCACAAATAAAGCCATTCTGAGTCAATGTCTTTATTGTTCACTCAAGCTTTTCCTCTCCTCCACTGCCTGTATAGCTTGAGGCCCAGCGCTACTTTCACAAGTATTTCATGTTTAACATCACTAAATTGTGAATTGTTTCATTCAGGTGAGGCCGTCGTGAGCCACACAAAATATCAGTGCACAGGTGATAGTCTTTTCTGATATGTAATGTAGATGTATTGCTAGCAACGGTTTGTATGTTCAAAGCTTGTACTTATCTCTGTAATATAAAATAATGTTTGTTGTAGATCAGTTATAAAGAGGTTACCTATCTTTTGGTTCACCTGTCTGCCTCTCTTTATCCTCTCTCTGTCTTTTCCTTCAGCTCTTTCCTTCTCTCCCTCTCTGTCAGTATATACATGTGTGTGTGTGTGTGTGTGTGTGTGTGTGTGTGTGTGTGATTAGCATAACCATCATCATTGTCACCATTTTAACATCTACGTTTCCATGCTGGCATGAGTCAGATGGGAGATGATTGCAGCAGAATTCTCCTCAAACTGATGCCTTCCCTTTCAACAATTCCCCCACCCCTTGTTTCCAAGTGAGGTAATAATTCTCCCAGTTCTGTCAAACTGAAGAACTCCTTAATATTATCCATTTTAGAGCAAAAACAAGAAGCACCAAGATCCGAGAAAGAGAACTATTGTTTATGGATGACAGCATTCTAGTCACTCATCAATACATTTACATATACGTACAGGCACACACACACATAGATATAAATATATATACATATATATATGTATGTGTGTGTGTATATATATA
>NC_068993.1:4750951-4752173 GCF_001194135.2 Octopus bimaculoides
TATATATATATATATATATATATATATATGTATATATATTTATATACGTATATATATGGAAGTGTGTGTTTTTATGTTACTGAGAGTTAGGTATATTACACTGCAGCATGCAATACAATTGAAAGTCAATATTTATGTATGCAGAAATGCATGGGAAGGAAAAGATAAGTACACTTTGATTGCAGTGAGGCAAAAGACACACATACATAACATTGATAACAGCTGTAACAATAGCTCTCTCGAGCAAAACGAAGGAACTTAAGACGGTTGCTGGCTAGTGATGTGCTTACAAATAATTAACATCAATATTGGATATCATATGTATGAATAAATAAATAAATAATTAGATATTTTTTTTTAAATACAGAAATATATAACTTGACCTCCTGTCCACCACCAGCTTGTAAGTAAAACCTACAGCATCAACATGATGAAGAGAAATCAAAGACAGTTGTATTCGTTTTCTAAGTTCAATATTTTTTTGCCATCGCTTTTTATGTCATGCTAGTTTTACTTGTCGGCTGAAATCTGTATTTTAACGCAGTGCTATTACTAATGCTACACAATGACTAAATATGTTCCACAATAGATAAAATATTGTTTTGTTTGGTTTATATTTATATAAATATATTCGCAAATCACTCGAAATCTCCATTATCGTGGAGGTTTTTTTCTTCTGCCTGCTCTTTTATGTGTTGAGAGAATGATGTTAGTCTCTCCAAGTCTAAGAAAAACAGTTCTGCAGTTTCTTACTGAAGAACCAGCGCAAATAATTTGCTTATAGGGATTCGTTCACGCTGTATGTTAGCTCACTTCCTTCATCAAATCGATGTTATCTGAACAGGTGCAATAGGTGTGCCACATGTCGGGTGTCGAAGTGATCACCGAGCAACATGAGATGAAGCATTTTGCTCATGAATAAAACACACCATAATCTTATGAATATGGGATTTTCATCACCACGTTGAAAAATAATTGTCTGAGCCCGAATTGTGCAGCTTTTGAAATCCTGCTATTTATTCAGATTTAAAAGCAATGAAGATCAACCTCTTGTTAGCTGCAACAACTTTTGTCTATCTATCTATTTATCTATCTATCTATCTATCTATCTATGTATCTGTGTCTGTCTGTCTATCTGTGTCTGTCTGTCTATCAATCTATCTATCTATCTGTCCATCTATATGTCTACCTATATTTATACATATATGTGTATGCATATATG
>NC_068993.1:4753593-4758158 GCF_001194135.2 Octopus bimaculoides
ATATATATATATATATATATACACACATACATACACATTATATGGTGTTTCAGTTTTTAATTTTCGAGCAATCTTCTGATTCCTTCATTGGATACAAAACAAAAGAATTCTTTCTCTATAGAGTAAATTTAATTCACAATATTTACATTAGCAAATTTATAATTTCATCTTGAAGACCTCAGAGAGAGAGAGGGGAGAGATAGAGAGAAAGGAGAAGAGAGGGGGAACAGAGAGGAAGTGAGAAAAGAGAGAGATAAGAAGGGAAGACAGTGACATTGAGAGAGAAACTGTATGAGTGTGAGTTAAGATTTAACCTCAATAAATGAGAAAACTCACTATTTATTCAAGAGGGAATGTTATTAGCTATTTAGCTATCTCTTTCTCACTTTGTCTATATATAAATACGTATGTATATGTAGTATACATACTTACATACACACATACTTATACATGTATGTATGAATTTATATATCTATATATATATATACATATATATATATATATTCATATATATATATATATATATATATATACACACACACATATATATATGTATGTATATTTATTTGTGAATACATATATAATCATATATATATATATATATATATATACACATATATATATACACATATATATACATATATATATATGTACATATATATATTGTTATACATATATATATATATATACATATAAATATATGTACATATTGTTATATATATATATATATATATATATATATATATATATATATATATTCATGTGTGTGCGTGTGTGTGTATACCCATATATGAAACCAATGAAGCTGTTAGCTATATATAAAATACCTACCTACCCTTTTTCTTTTATTTTTCATATTTGTTTTTGTAATATATCCTTTCCTTTTTCTTTTTTTCATTTCAAGAAACTTTTCTAGTGTTATATAATCTCACGTTGGGATTAATAAGGAAAAAAAAACTCATGGAAACCTCAAAGAGAATATTAAAAATCTGGAAATTTTAAACTGAAGTTCTTTAATATTATTTTTCCTTTGGTAATACATGGCGCCATATATTTATACAGGAAAAAGGAAGTGTAACATACAGCAGGTACAACAAAAAGGAATTGGAATTTTATATTGTTTCCTTTTAACAAAAAAAACCTAAGTTTTAAAGAAATAAAAGATGCAATCAAATGAATCGATGATAATATTAATAATAATAATAATAATAGTTGTAGTAGCAATATATCTTTTTTTGATCCTTTATTTTCTATTTTCAATATCTTCAGGATTTAGAATGTGGCCATGCTGGGGCACCACCTTGAAGCTTTATTTAAGCCTTGTACATATTTTGTTGGTCTCTTTTGTGAAACCACTAAGTTACGGGTATGTCAACAAACATACACCAGATTTTGAGCACTGGTAGAGGACAAATGCAGACACAAGCACAAACACATACATATATACACACACACTTGTACATATATATCTATATATATATATCAAAATAGTAATGAAGGGGAGCAGTGTAGTGTCTTGAAAAGCTTGTCAGGGAGGGCTGTGTGGTAAGAAGCTTGCTTCCCAACCATATGGTTCGAGGTTCAGTCCCACTGTGGAGCACCTTTGGCAAATGTCTTTTACTACAGTCTCAGGCTGACCCAAGCCTTGTGAGTGGATCTGAGTTTGAAACATTGCTTTAATCCGTTAGCATTCATATTAATCCGTCAACTATAACACTTATTCATTCACATTGTTTTGAATTAATCATGGATTATCTCACAGCTTTAAAGTCTCAGCTATGTGATTGTTTTCTCAGAATGGCACTGTTGGATAAGTGTGAGAGGACAGATCCAGCTGGTCTGAGTATAAAACAGCTAGACTATTTGAGCCGGTTGTGGCCAGTTTGAATTCTAAAGTGTTAATAATGAGAATTTTAGTTATTTTACCAAACCTTTCATAATTTTGATTAACTTTATAACTAATTATAATCCAGATTAGTATAATTCACCAGAAATATGTCCATGAGATGATTTAACTCAACTCACTATTTTGGTGACAAACAAATAAGTCACCATTCAGTCAATGAATGAAGAGTTACAGGGTCCAAGCAATGAATACATTATTTAGAGATTCAGGGACAGAGAAAGAAAGAGAGATAGCGAGAAGCAGAGACAGCAGAAGAGAGAGAAAGAGAGATTATATGTTTAAGACACAGCAGGTGATTTATTATGACATGATTAATATAATTAATCATTTTAAATGTCACAATAAATGTCAATGCAAGAACAGTTCATTGTTTTCATAAAAAACTCACCTCAGAAGCTTTCAGAACCATCTCACACACACACACACACACATATATTAATATATAATATATAGACGCTAATATATACACAACAATATTTTATCTTCAAGTCCTGTGTCTCCGTAGTATAGATTCAGATATTGGTCTCAACAGGCAGCATTATTCATCAAGAAATATACACTTCGAATGGGGGGTGAGTGGGGGTCATATTGTTGCTGTTGTTGTATCACTACGTGAGTTTGTGCATTCGCATATCGATGGCGATATTTTATTTTGTTTTTACATCATACCATCTCTTTGTCTATGTTGTTTTTTTTATGTATTCTTTGCCCTCTTATTTTCCTCTCCTTCATCTTTCCACCAAACTATTCTTCTTTCTCTTTCTATACCCTCACACATGCAAACACACATTTACACACACACGTATATATATATGTATATATATATATATATATATATATATATATATATATGTATGTATATAATCATCATAATCATCATCCTCATTTAACGTCCGTCTTCCATGCTGGCATGGGTTGCACAATTTGTCAGGAGCCAGCCTGCACCAGATTTCTGTCTGTTTTAGCAGGGTTTTTATGGCTGGATGTCCTTCCTAACACCAACCCCCAGCAAAGTGGTCTGAGTGCTTTCTACATGACACAAATACATCAGCCTTTTTTTTTTTTTCAGATTCCATCTACACTGTCCATTGACATGGCTTTGTTCAGCCCAAGGCTATAACAGAAGTGATTTGCTGCACAGTGGGACTGAAATGTGACCATATGGTTTGGAAGCAAGCTTCTCAGCCACAAGAAAATGAAGACGATGATGAGGAGGATGATGATGATGTTTGTTTATTGACTACTTAGGACTTAGTGCCAGTGCCTTTGTGTGCATATCTGCACATGTATGGGAATGCATGTGTGTCATAAATATTTTTTTATTGCCCACAGGGGGCTAAACATAGAGGGGACACACAAGGACAAACAAAGGGATTAAGTTGACTACATCGAACCCCAGTATGTAACTGGTGCTTATTTAATCAACCCCAAAAAGACGAAAGGCAAAGTCGAGCTCAGCAGAATGTGAACTCAGAACCTAATGGTAGACGAAATATTGGTAAGCATTTCGCCCAGCATGCTAACGGTTCTACCAGCTCATGTGTCGTAATGTGCATGCACACACTTCTCTGAGCATGAATGCACTATGAAGTTTGGTGGCCGTTTTTTTACTTTTTTTATTTTTGTTTCACTTTGGTTTTTTTTTTTTGTTATCATTCTTCAGAAAGACGTGAACAGATGCGAACAAATGTCAGCGTTGAATATTGTCGAATTTAGAAGAGGACAAAGAAAATAAAAACTACAGCAATATATGACCTGACCAGATTGTAAAGGTATCCTATGTAATTTTACTATCAAGGAATAGAGTTTCAAATAACAGCTGGTGGAAACGTTTCTCAAAACAACAAGTCTGGCTGTTGCCGCTTTCAATCGCTTTTGACAGCTTTTGTGTGAGCAAAGGAAAATTCTATCCTTCCAAATACCATGAAACTATTTGTAATTTCATCGCAACAGATAAACAGGTGAAAGAGACTTTGACTAATTGATGATATGTTATCATCATTTGGAAATGTTTAAGAGATGTTTTTGCACATATATGTAGGATATAGGTGCGGGGATGGCTCTGTGGTTAAGAAGCTCATTTCGAAACCATGTGGTTTGGGGTTCAGTCCTACACTGCAGTAACTTAGGTAAGTGTCTTTTATCATAGCCCTAGGCTGATAAATACCTTCTGAATGGATTCGGTTGACAGAAACTGTGAGGAAGCCTATCGTATGTGCATGTATATATATATATATATATAAGATAATTTTTTAAATGGAGAATAATACTCCATATATAGTATAACTGTTTTTTCGTGCTCTTATGAGCTAAGGAGTATATGCACACATCACATAAGTGTGTGTTAGCAGATCAGTACCAGACTTTAAAAAAAACAACATATTTACTTGTTTGACTAAAGAATCCTTCAAGGTGGAACCCCTGAATGGCTGCTGTCCAATAACTTAGGCAAGAAAAAGATGAAAAAATATGTATCTATTTACCTATCTATCTGTTTATCTATATGAAGATAGACAGATTGACAGACAGATTGACAGACAGATAGACAGACAGACAGACAGACAGACAGATAGATAGACAGAAAAACAGACAGATATATCGATAGATAGATAGATAGATGGATGGATGGATAGATAATTTTTATTCTTTTGGCTCTTCA
>NC_068993.1:4758168-4761991 GCF_001194135.2 Octopus bimaculoides
TGTGTGTGTGTGTGTGTGTGTGTGTGTGTGTGTGTGTGTGTGTGTGTGTGTGTGTGTGTCTTTGTGTGTGTATTTGTTCCCCATCACTGCTTGAGAAATTGATGTTGGCATGTTTATGCTCCCTGCAACTTAGCAGTTTGGCAAATTGTCAAAAGCGACCAGTAGCATAAGCATCTGGCTTTAAAAAAAATAAGTTCTGTGGTCAATTCATTCAACCAAAAATTCTTCAAAGTGGTGGTGGCCCATCATGGCTGCAGTGTAATGACCAAGACAAGTAAAAGATAAAAGAGAAAAGATAATATACATTTGATATAATATGCTCTACATTAATTATTGAGCACTTTATGTGTCTATCACATGGAGATATATTGAAATGCATAATAAGAAATATTTGTATTAGATTCCCAATATTTATGCATAGAACTACGTATACATTAATGGAATATGGTGAACATGGCAGTTTGTGCATTTAACCTTGATGAGTTTCCTCAAGAACAGATTCTTTTGCAGAATGGTAAATTTGAAATATAATGGAATTACCTCACCAGTCGAATGGTAACATGGAATAACTCAGTCAAGCATATACTTGCAATGACTGCCAAAATCAACGTCCTGTCTTTGCTGATGATTGTGTGACACTCCATGAAACCCATGCATTTGAGGCATAAATAGTTTGCTTTAATATCTATAATTCAGTTTGCAGTTTGGGTTTGCTAATCTCAGAAAAGACTTAAAGACTTGACACAAACAACACCACCAGTTATAAATAACAATGAATAATATTCTCTCTCTCTCTCTCTCTTGCTCTCACTCTCTACCTCTCTCCACTTCACTCATTCTCCCTCTCCATCCCTCTCTCTCTCTCTCTTTGCCTTTTTGTCTTCCTCTCTTCCTTTCTTTTTCTCTCTCTCTCTGTTCTTTATCTTTCCTTCTTCCTCCCTTTCTTTGTCTCTCTCTCATTCCCCTCTATTTTTCACTTCGTTCTCTCTCATATACCCTACTCCCTCTCATCCCCTCTCTGTCACATCCCCACTCTCTCTTTCTCTCATCCTCCATTCTCCCCTTCTCTCATCCCCTACTCTCTCACACCCTCTCTCTCTCCTTTCTCTCACCTCTATCTCACAACTCCCTCTCTCACATTTATCTCTCTCTCTCTCTCTCTCTCTCTCTCTCTCTCTCTCTCTCTCTCTCTCTCTCAATATCATTTCCATTTCACCATTACAACTCTACCTTAACTGCATCCTCACAGAAAAATACCAACGCCAATATCTTCAGCCAAACCTCACAGAAAAAATGTTTCATATCACGAACAGAATCACAACAAAATTCCACCATAAAAAGAATTTGAAATGGGAATTTCATTAATGGGAACACATAACTTACCAAAAGCGTGGAACTGAGTCATATCACCTGCCCTCATAATTTATGGATCAAGATATTGGGGGACATTATGCTGTTAAAGTGCTCCCTACTGATTTTAATGCAGTCTGTGGGTTGATAATAGTGAATGGGGAAGAGGAAAGCAGTGTAGTGCTGAGTTATAGGTAAACCTAAGCTTAATCATTACTCACAGGCGAGTATGATCTGATAGTGTGTACCATGCTTTCACTATTTCCTTTAGGTGCCTATGAAGCTGTGTGCATTTATTGGTATCGTTTGGGTATTCTCAGCCTTGACTAAACACATCATCAAGGATGAGAGAGGGTCAGTGGCTCTTGGCCATTTTTTACCTATGGGTCACTTTGATTCCTCTTTTGTTTAGATGGACTGTCATAGCCATTCGATGCTTTAAAAGACCCATTATGTTTTTAATTATTAAGTATTATTAGAAGGCAACGAGCTTAGTGGCATTTTGTCTGCCTTTATATTCTGAGTTCAAATTCCACCAAGGTTAACTTTGCCTTTCAGCCCTTTTGGAGTCGATAAAATAAGTACCAGTTGAGCACTGGGGTTGATATAATTGGCTTACCCACTCACCTGAAATTTCTGTCCATATACCAAAACTTAAAACCATTATTAAATATTATTTGGCGCTGTATAAAAAAAAAAATTGCTAAAATATTTTGTACATTGTAAAATTGTAAACAATTAATTGCAGATAAACTTTAATGACAAAACCTTATATGGGCCCTCAAGGGTCATGTGGACCCTGATTAAGGACCATCAAGGTAGATGGAAGATAAAGGGAACTGAAAATAAGTTGATTGGTTCTGATTTTCCGCAGAGAAGACTGGAGTAAAGTGAAGTAGTGTGCCTTACTCAAGGTCACAATATACTGACCTGTATTGGAATTGAACCCACAATCTCGTAGTCACAAGCCAGCTCAGCATCCTAACAACTAGGCTACACGTTACTTTTTTTTTCCATCATATCGATGAATATAGAAAATATAAACTTTTATTCCGCCTGAAGAATTATGGGGACCTATTATCATCATCATCATCATCGTCATCATTCTCATCATCGTCATCATTCTCATCACCATTCTTGTCATCACTGTCATTGTCATCTTAAATTTTGTCATTGTCGTCATCATTGTTGTCGCTGTTGTCCTTGTTATTTTCCATCCTCCTCGTCATCATCACCATCATCATCATCTTCATAATCATTGCCATCAGCATTTTCATCCTTGTCATAACCGTCATCATCGTCGTCGTCGTCGTCGTCGTCCTAGATGTCATCGTCATCATTATCATCATTGTCATCGTCATCATTCTTGACACAGCATCCTCACCATTAAAATACCTCAGTGATTATCATCTGCCAGCCCCACAGACCACCTCCCTCCCATCACATCCCTACCACCACCTCATTCCCCCACCTCCTGCCCACCCCAGCTCCATATGCCATTCTTTGTCAGTACACATCGATACCTTAGATATCTCTCTTCCTCTTCTCTCTCTCTCACTCGCTCTCGTCCTCCTCCCTCTCCTCTACCACCCTGTCACCCATCACAGACACACATACACACACACACAGCATGATTCCACCCCCCTACTGCTGATAACATCATCAACCATAATATTTCCAGTTCATTGAATCTCCTCCAACAGAGATTGTTATCTCTGTTAGTTTCATGTCCGCAATTCCACAGCCGGATCAAACAACAACAACAACAACAACAACAACAACAGCAACAGCAACAACAACAACAACAACAACAACAACAGCACCAACAACAATAAACAATTACATTAAATACACAAGCAGCATGACCACAACCACTGTTGCTAACTGTGATACTAACGCTATCACCCCAACGCTAGCACCATTACTACCACTAACACCACTCCCACCCCTAACGCCACCTCCACCACTAATACACCCCACTCCGTCACCTCCATCACCCACACCACTATTACTATAGCGAAAACCATCGTTGATACTAGCACCACCACAACCACCACCACCACCACAAGCACTACCACCAACACCCTTACTTCTATTACTGACATCACCACCCTATACTACTATCACCTTTACCACTACCAACACCCGCACAACAGCAATGCGCCCACTGTCAGCGACCACTAGCACCACCTCCCATACTACTCTCACCATCAACACCTCAAACACTACCACCACTACTACAATCACCAACACTTCGAACACCACCATTACCTCTAATATTGCTTATATTACCACCACCACTAACACCACTACTACCACTGCTAACACTACCACTCCTGCTAATACTACAACCACTAACACCACACCACCACCTCTACAATTCTCAAAACCAGCATCCTTGAAAACTACCCCCTACACCACTACCACTGGAAGACAGAAACTGAAAAAAGCCCATCGTATATATATATATATA
>NC_068993.1:4762319-4767569 GCF_001194135.2 Octopus bimaculoides
ATATATATATATATATATATATATATATATATATATATATATACACATATATACATACACACACAGCATATATACACTTATTGTTTTGTTACAACATCCTTATTCTACAATGACTTATGACCAGTTTACTTCTGTTAATAAAAACAATACCAAATACTCCGTGACTATAGTCCCACGGTTCTGATAAACATCATGATTCCCTTAACATGCAAAACAATTTCCGTTGTCACAAACCATAACACGAAATTAAAGTTGATTGGTCAGTTAGGTTTTATCAGCTATAAACTTGATACTGTTATTGGTCAATAATTAATAACGATTGATACTTGTACTTTGCATAGGCAGTGCATGTCTTAGTGGTATATATTTCTTTATTGCCCACAGGGGGCTAAACACAGAGGGGACAAACAAAGGGATTGATGATAGAAATATTCTTTATACACTTAGATGTTAATAAGCAACACATTACTGTGACTCTTGAGATCATACACAGTGGCACACTGTCCAGGTTGCCAGTTTGCTCTGTGGGCCCCTGCACCATTATAATCCATATATGGGGGCCCATGTTAGTATCTAAGAGGCTCATCTCCTCAAGTTTGAGAATTTTTTATTCACTCCTGGTAGGATGCATTAATTATTCCAGCCTGGCTGTGTTTGTAGACAGTTAAAAAGAATACTTTTAACAAAAAAAAAAAAAAATTAGATGATAGAATTGTAGTTGTGAGTGGGCCCCCTTGTATTGTGGGTGGACCCCCTTAGTCTCCTGGCAACCAATATTTTTAGACCCTGTCCACCACTGATCATACATGTCACATATTTATGGAATTCGTCTGCTGATATACTCACACTGTACTTTATTTAGGGTCATTACCATTGTAAACCAGGTGAGACATGTTTTGTTGAACCTTTAACTATTTCTTATGAAAATTGGTATTTCTTGAATGTGCCCTAAATGTTTTAATTGTGAGGTCACGTGGGTAAAGGACACTTTTTGTCAAGCATGGGAAAAGAAGTGTAGAAAGAACTTCAAGAAGATGCAAGAACCCACCCCTAAATAATCCTTTCTACTGTAGGCACAAGGCCTGAAATTTTGGTACTTAATTTATTGACCCCGAATGGATGAAAGGCAAAATCGTCCTTGGTGGAATCTGAACTCAGAACATAAGGACGGACAAAACACTACTAAGTATTTCGGCCAGCATGCTACCAATTCTGCTAGCTCACCATCTTAACCCATCCATAAATAATATAATTTCATTATATATGACAATGAAAGGGGTGGCCCACTTGCTTAGTATAGTACTGAAGCCCATGTGCTCTTAAAATTGACCCATCATCGAATTAGGTTGCTTTCTTTCTGGCTTCTAGAAACTTTCAGTCACTGTCAGTTGACCGTTGACAAAATATATTTTGTTTCCCTCAACCAACAACCCAGAATCCCAATTAAACAACCATCCTTGAAACTAGACAAACTGAATGATTACTGGTTTCAAATTTTGACAGATGACCAACAATTTCAGAAGAGGGTGTGAGTCTATTACACTAACCCCCACTATTCACCTGGTACTTTTTTTATAGACCCTGAAAGAACAAAAATTAAATTGAAATGTAAGCACAAATGGGATACCACCAAGTATTTTGCCCAGAGAGCTAACGATCCTCCTAGTTTCTAACGATTCTGCTAGTTTGCTGTCTGAGATGAGTTATTATCTGCAATAAAATTATGCCTACCTTTAGTGACAACACATATCCTATAGCAAATTATCTCTCACAGGCATACCAATAATAGTTCCATCTGCTAAGAAGATTTATTTTAATCTGCAAATAAAGAAGATTGATATAAAACATTAAACGATTAAAAATTAAACAAAACAGAAAAAGATAAATTTCAATATTTTATTTTTAACAAGAAAAAAGACACTCAAAAGTTACAAAATGTTTATTGGAGAGCAGGTGTTTGTGTCTATCAATGTACATGTGTGTGTGTGTGTGTGTGTGTGTGTGTAAATTTATGAGTGTGTATGAATATAAGCATATATGTTTGTGTTCAAGTAGATGTATAGGGCTATATACATGTGTATTTATTTTTTCAACTTGAGATCAATTCACACACATACACACACACTCACACACACTCACTCATTCATATGTGCATACACACATGTATATTTTCAGTTTTAGATATTTTTAAATATATGTGTGTATGTATGTGTGTGTGTTTCATATGTTTATTTATGAATATAAATATATAAGTATATACATCTATTTATTTTGTACACAAAACGCACGTATGTATGTGTGTATATACATATATATTTATATATATACATATGTATGTGTGTGCATGTGTGTATATACATATATACATATGTATGTATGTATGTTTGTATGTATATATGTATGTAATGTACTCACACATTTATGTATTTGTATGTCTTCATATAATTAGAGAAGGGTTCATGTGTGTGTGTGTATGTAAATCTATATTTTCGTCGCAACAAAATATTTGAAATTGAACATAAAATTTTTTTAGGGGCAGATGGGATTAGACTCACAATTCACAATTAGTTTCTGTGTTTACAAACTTTTTATACACTTCAAGCAAACAACATATATATATATATATATATATATATATATATATATATATACTTATACACACACACACACACACACACACGCACACACACGCACACACAAAAGATCGCTTATAGAATGCAGTAACAAGAAAAATAAATAAATAATGATAATCATCTTAGCAAATATTTGCTTCTGCTACCAGTATTCCTGTTAATAATGGTAATGAAGAACCTTGTTTCTTTTTTCCAAATTCGGAAAATATTGAATATAAAATTAAAAATTATTCTACGATACAATTTTAGGAAAAAAAAAAAATTTTAATACAATACTAATCAAAGAACATATAAATAAAAATGCAGAAAAGGTTTATAAAAATTATTTTTGAATTCTAAGAAAATTAAAAATACATTATTTAATATTTTTCTCACTATTTCTTCCAGTACATTCTGATTACTTTAACTGCATAACACTATTTTTGTCTATTTCTTTATTGTTTATATTTTATTGTATTTTATTTTATTTTAATTAATTTTATTTTTCAAATCTCAAATTTTGTTGGAAATGAAAATTTCATTTCTGATTAAGATTACTTAATAAATAGCATTCAAAGATTTCAATAATTCGGTATTTGTTCCAACTTTACTCTGAAATTGTGTTCTTGCATTATTATTTTTAATTATTTATTTATTATTATCATTATAATTTATTATTAATATTTTTTATATAATTTTTTTTTCTTTGTAAATTTCTAATTGTTAATTTCCTTTTCTTAATTATTCCCCCTGTTTTTTTGGAATATTTTCTCAGAAAATTTCAGCTGAAGTTGATCACAGAAAGATTACAGATAATCAACGAATGATTTTGTGATTCATTATACCAATATGATTTCAATAAAGTCATAATAAAAAAAACAACTAAATTTAAATTACGTTTTTTACAATCTAAATAATTCTAGTTAGATAAATTATTGTCCAAGCCATAAGCTAAAGACTTCAAGTTCCTTTGTTTTGCTAATATTTCATAACCAAAACAAACAACTTATGACAACTCTGTTTAGAAATAAAATAACAAGTTTCTATCAAACTAATTCACACCTAATTTTTCCCTATTTGTGAAACAGGAAATCATTTATTTATTTATTAATATATTTATTCATTTTATTCTTCTACTCTGTCCTTTGAAATTTTTGATTCATTCCATCATTCATGTAACAATCTTAGTGACATGGAAATTGGGTGTGAGATTAGAAGCAAGTGCATAACTGTAATTGGATATCTGATCAGGAATTTCAAGAGCTTTCGGTTTCTGAGTCTGAATATGATCAAAGTTGGAATTAAATTACATTTCTTTGATGGATTTTTAAAGATAAATTAAAGATAATATACTAAGGAAAGATGTCAATACCAAGAAATGGAGTTCGCAGTGACTAAGTGACTGGAAACCAAGTTCCTGGTCAACTGAGTCCCTGACCTGGTTTCACTCCCAGTTGTGGTAATTT
This sequence comes from Octopus bimaculoides, assembly GCF_001194135.2. Classification (NCBI taxonomy): domain Eukaryota; kingdom Metazoa; phylum Mollusca; class Cephalopoda; order Octopoda; family Octopodidae; genus Octopus; species Octopus bimaculoides. The sequence goes on from NC_068993.1 coordinate 4,766,398, forward strand.
TACTTCATCTATTCTCCCAATGATGGCAGTGAACTGGCAGAGTCATCAGCATGTTGGACAACATTCTTAGCAGTATTTTTTCCAGATTTTATGATGTGAGTTCAAATCCCACTGAGGTCAACATTGCCTTTCATTTCTTTAGAGTCAATAAAAAAAAATTTTGGACCTGGGTTTGCATCCCCTAAACAAATTTCTTTCCTGAGCTAGTAAGGCTAGCAAGCAAACTTCTTGAGTATATAGACACACACATACACATGTATGCACATGGACGGACAGATGGACAAATAGATAAGTAAATAGGTAAGTAGATAAATAGATAGAGAGAGATATATAAATAGACAGGTCGATAGAGACAGAGAAAGAGAGCAAGAGTGACAGACAGACAGACAATGATAGCGTTGTAAAGCAGTCCTTTGCCACTGTTGAATCTGTCTTTTCATGACGGTTGTCACTCTTACAGATATTGTTATATTCTGAAGTCATCAATAGAATGGCTCTATCCAGCACTATACGACCCCCAGTCGTAACAGTATTATCATCCTCAACAAGCTGGATCATTACAGACTGACAGATAGACAGATAGATAGATGGCTGGATATACAAAAAAACATACATACACACATATGTAAGCCTGCATGTATGTTTGTACATATACATCAAATCATATAAATAAACTAAGATATTAATTGTTTTAAATGTTACTGTAAATTAAAGGACACTTGTTTTATATTCCAAATGTTAGAATTTGGCTTAATTGAGATAACTAATGCTTGGAATTCCTAAAATAACCTTTTCATTCAACAAGAAATATAAAACAATATCTCTGATGTCACAATTTTACAGCAGACCTCTCTCCTTTAAACAATATTTATATTTACATTAACAAGGAATATGATGACCTTTATTTTCCAAAACATATTTCATTTTTTCTAATATGAAATATATTCTCTGAATTGGAGCAAAAGTGACAGCATGAACAAGGTACAGGACTAATAATTTAACTGTATAAATAGAGTGGAATGGTGCCAATATATAAAATACATATATGAAGCATATTATATCTAAATGTATAAGGTATATATATGTATGTGTATATACAAATATATATGTGTATATACATATATATGTATAAGTATATATATGTATGTATATATATATATATATATATATAT
>NC_068993.1:4768127-4770999 GCF_001194135.2 Octopus bimaculoides
AGAATAGAGACAGCTGATGAAGGGATATTCCAAGTGGCTTTCCGTTTTCCTATGTGTTCGTTCCGTTGTCTGTAGTTTATTGTTCTAACGTCCTGTACCCTGATATGCATATATATACACATGTAGATGTAAGTATGTACATATATGTGTGTATACATGTATATATATTCTTTGTATTATATATATATATATATATGTATACATACACACACATATAAATTGATAGAATGAGATAAAAGATCCAAGGCTGTGAATAGTTTTCAGAACATTTATACGTCTCATACCCCACTATAAATATATATATATATATATGTATGTATGTATGTATGTATGCATGTATGTATGTATATATATATATATATATATATATGTATGTATGTATGTATGTATGCATGTATGTATATATATATATATATATATATATATATATATATATATATATATATATATATATATGGAGAGAGAGAGATAGATATATATACATATAGATATAGATAGATAGAGAGACAGATAGATAGACATGTGTGTGTATATGTATATGTAAATACATATACATATGTATATATACATGCATACATATATACGCACACACACACACACACACACACACACACACACACACACACATACACTCACAAAATGTACACGTGTTTCCATCATGAACATTTCTACTGAATATTTTAAATAATAAGATCATTTATAAATCCATTCATTGTGTTTGATGAGAAAGCACAAATAAAGAATTTACCAATTCCAAATTCTATAATTAAATAACATTTACTGGGGTGGAGTTGTGATGGGGTAGTTGTTGCCTTTATTATTGTTGCTCTGTATTTTGTGTTGTTTATTTTTTCATTTTATTTTATTTCATTCTTTCTAATTTACTTTACACACTTCGTCTTTTTCATTCCAAATCTTTCATATCGATTGGAGAAGAATGTGCCACAGCTTGGAGAGAAATACTGAGATAAATTAAGAAGATGGTATTACCAATTTAGGTAGTATTCCATTGATGAATAAATTCATAAATCACAGAGAAAGTGGAAGTGTCTTTTAAGTGCAGCAGTTTCGATAATGACAGAAATTTAATTATTAAATAAAAGTGACATGAATATTAATTGGAATATAAAAGAAAAGAAAAAAAAAGATATTGAAACAAAGTCATAATAAATTAAAGGAACTTTTTTAATTATTTAATTTCATTGGTAAAAAGATAATAAAAATAATTTTAAAAATCACCCACATCATGAAGAAGGAATATAACTTTAATGAAAGGAATCAAAGTTTTGGTAGCAATGGTAGGTTGAAGAAATATTTATAGAGAAATATATTTGGTAAAAAAAAAAGAAAATTAAAATAATAAATAAAATATATCAATCAAAAGTATTTTATTGTCATTAGTTTAAATAATTTCCTTTTTGTTTTTTTGTTTTTTTGATTTGAAAATATAAATAGATTTGGTGGATGGGGAAAAAGTAAATTGCTTTTTTTCTTTATCTGTTTATTTATAATTATTGCCATTATCATTGTTATCCTCTTCCTCCTCCTCCTCCTCCTCCTCATCATCATCATCATCGTGGCCATCATCACCGTCACCATCATTGTCATCATCATCATCATCAATGTCATCATTATCATTATTGTCATCATCATCTTTCTCATCATCATCTTTCACATCATCATCATTATCATCATCATCAGCATTACCACCACCATTATAATTCATCACCATCACCACCACAGATATCATCATCGTCATCATCATCATCATCATTATTATGTCTTGGTCAGGGTGGGAAGCTTTTATTATTGATAGCATTTTGTTTGATCTAGATGGAGCTGCTACTGCTGCTGCTGCTACTGCTGCTGACACTGTCATTTTTTATATTAATTTGAAATAAAACTTTCAGTAATGTGTGTGATAAAATTCTGAATAGTATTTTTTTTTTTTTGTTGTCCTTCAGAAAAATATCAGTTTTGATTTAACTTGGTTCTTGGAAAGAATTCAACAGAGATATTTTAGCATTTACTTCTCATAGCAGACCCAAATACATTGGCATTGTACACTTGTTAAACAAACATATGTACAGTATTTTCTTTTATTTTGTTATTTGTTTCAATCATTGGAAATCAGCCATTCTGGAGCACTGCCTCGAAGAGTTTGTAGTGGAACAAATCAACCCCAGAACTTGCATTCTTATTAATTCTGGTATTTATTCTAGCAAGCTCTTTTTGCCAAAATGCTAAGTTACATTTATAGGGGCATAACCAAATTAACACCAGTTGTCAAATAGTGTCGAGGAAACAAACACAGGCACAAAGACATATACTTGTAAACATGCACACACAAACACATGCGCACAAGCACACACATGCACACACACATATATTGCCCTTTCTTCACCATTTTATATATATGTATATGTAAAATTATTTAAAATTATAGTACAGGGTATCAAGAGATACCACCACGCTGAAAAAATAGCAGTCAAATCCTGACTCTAAAACCACAATAAATGTCCGCATGGCACGATTAGCGAAGACGAAGACCAAATAAACCAATAAAAATAAAGATAATTCCAAATCCTGGATTTCTGGCTTGCATAAATAATAATGCTCTGCCTTCATCAGTGGAATATACTCTAGTACATAAATACAAATACATGTATATTAACAGTATACTTACATATACGGATGTATACATACATATATATGCACGTATGCACACAACTAGCTTAAATAGCCCGCCTAAACAACCTTTCGTGTGATTTTTACTGGTTTATTTGGTCTTCGTCTTCACTAATCGTGCCATGCGGACATTTATTGTGGTTTTAGAGTCAGGATTTGACTGCTATTTTTTCAGCGTGGTGGT
>NC_068993.1:4771009-4773107 GCF_001194135.2 Octopus bimaculoides
AATAAACCAATAAAAATAAAGATAATTCCAAATCCTGGATTTCTGGCTTGCATAAATAATAATGCTCTGCCTTCATCAGTGGAATATACTCTAGTACATAAATACAAATACATGTATATTAACAGTATACTTACATATACGGATGTATACATACATATATATGCACGTATGCACACAACTAGCTTAAATAGCCCGCCTAAACAACCTTTCGTGTGATTTTTACTGGTTTATTTGGTCTTCGTCTTCACTAATCGTGCCATGCGGACATTTATTGTGGTTTTAGAGTCAGGATTTGACTGCTATTTTTTCAGCGTGGTGGTATCTCTTAATACCCTGTATTATAATTTTAAATAATTATTACCTTTGATGGTTTTTATTCCCATGCTGACCACTTGATAAGATCAATATTTTAAATATCGATCTTATCCTTATTTATATATGTATATGTATGTATATATAGGGAAAGAAAATGAGAGTGAGGGAAACAGAAAGATAGAGAGAATAGATAGAAAAATTGATTTTAGTAATTCGCTTTTTTTTACTTATTTTCTCTTCCCCAGAAGATTAAAGTTAAAGCTGGTCTTGGTAGTGATTTGAACTCAGAATCCTAAGTGCTGGAATAAATACTACTTGTTACTTTGTTTGACACTTTAAAGAAACTGCCAATGAACCACCTATAACTGAGAATGGCTAATATTGATACCAATCAATCCTGATCTATTGTTTTAGATATTCTTTTATGATTGAACCTGATTAATTATGGAACACTTCAAATTATTATTGAGGACTATAAAGGACGTATTTTTCCCCCCTCATTTATCGTGGTTTCTGTTAGGTCCACTCATTTGTATTGATGCAACAAGATGTTGCTTCTATTGAAGTGCTGTTCCATCTGATAATGAAGGCTTATCATCATTAACTGGGTCCTGGAGGACCTATTTCTCACTACAAGGCAACCACTGATAGCATGGAAAATTTTAATTCAAAGTGCAAAAAGCTGGAACAGATATCACAAATGATCACATCTGACATTCTAATAAAACAGCAGATCCACAGCCCTTCACTAATATTCAATTTTATCAACACCAAAAGGATGAAAGATAAAGTTAACGTTTGCTATAATGAATACAAAAACGTACAAAAACAAAGCAAACATATTAAAATCTATTATTTATAAATGAATCACATTGAGATATGTCATTAATAAAGGCTTTATTTGTATATTTCTTGATGCTTCTACGCTAATGCTCTCAATGTAAACAAACTTTAAGGCCATGAGCTGGCAGAATCTTTAGTACATTGGACAAAGTGGTAAGCAACATTTCATGTTTGTACATTCTGAGTTCAAATTCTGCCAAGGTTGACTTTGTTTTCATCGTTTCAGGGCCAATAAAATAAGCAGCAGTCAAACACTGGGGTCGATGTAATCAACTCACCCCCACTCCCGGAAATTTTTGCCTCCTGCCAATATCTGAAACAAATGTAAAGAAACTTTCACACTGGTAAGATTAAAGCATTTAATTTGTACAAAAGCAGAGCAAAAGTTGATCTAGAGTAATTATTAACACACAGCCCTCCATTAAAAAAGGTACACAGTTCAATCCCTGTCAGCATTGATAATATTTTTCCTTTTCTGTCCAATGAATTTTTAATATAATTTTCAATAAACTAATATTTAAAGAAAAATTTTCATTGAGTTACATCGTTAATATAGACTTATTTCATAAAAACAAACCAGAAAAATGTTGCTTATCTGATTTCTTTGTCATTTTTATAGATTTTACAATATGATGACATCAATTCTCATTTCGATTCAAGTTATGGCTGATCGGGTGATTTCAAGTGTATGAAATAAGAATCATCGAAACACCTCTCTTACTGACCAGGAAATAAATTGAGCCAAGACAATCTGTTACTTACACTCAACTTCACTGGGACTTCTGCCAAACAGCTACTAAGCGCCATCTGAAGTTCCTTTTAGCTGACAAAATAGATCTAATTCCTTGCCAAGCAGTTAAAGTATATAAATAGTTATAAGTATGTTTCTATGTACACATATAATCATATATATATATATATATATATATATATATATATA
>NC_068993.1:4773687-4774067 GCF_001194135.2 Octopus bimaculoides
AGAGAGAGAGAGAGATCAAATATGTGTGTGTATATATATATGTGTATCTTGATGCATGGATGGAGAAATTGATAGATATATAGATAAATAGATAGATAGATAGATAGATAGATAGATAGACAGACAGACAGATAGATAGAGAGAGATAACGTGAGAGACAGAGCATGAGAGAGAGAAAGATAAGCAAAAAGATAAATAGGAGATGGATAGATATATTGGCAGAATGATTGATATGCATTTATGTGTGTGTGTGTATACGCATGTGTGTGTATATATACAAATATATATACACACATACATAAATGCACATATATATATATATGTATATATATATATCGGTATATGTGTGTGCATACGTACATATGACTATATATACACAC
>NC_068993.1:4774077-4777120 GCF_001194135.2 Octopus bimaculoides
ACACACACACACATATATTTACACAGAGATTGAGAGAGAGAGAGAGTGTGAGAGTGAGAGAGTGAGAGAGAGAGAGTGAGAGAGATAGAGAGAGAGAGAGAGAGTGAGAGAGAGAGACCCTCCATCGATAGATGAACAAAATAATTGGCAAAGATGGTGTATGTGTTAATTCATTAAGGTATTTCAATTAAGAGAGAATTGGTACGTCTGCTAAAGTTAACCAAAGTTCAGTCTGTTTCTGATAATAAGAACAAGACCAAATATTTGAAACTATGGAATCAATGGAGTTGAAAGAACCAAACCACTTTCAACAGACTTGCAAGTAGAATATAAACTGTATGTAAAAATACTTCCAGTTGTTCATATTTACCTCTGTTGTTCCATGCTAGCATGAATCGGATGAGTATATCATCGAGATATTGTTTTATAACCTGATGCCTTTCCTGTCACTAACCCTCACTTGCTTTTCAAGTAAAGGATCTTTTATTTCACATACTTCTGAAAGTGTAAAGCCAATGGATGGTTTGTAGACAGGAGAGAGGACAAGAGTTTTGTTGCTTTGGAATTTGAGATTTTCAGAAAAACACAAATGTAAATGTAAGGAAGGATAGGAATATATTAGATTTATAAGTCCTAAAATTCACTCCATGATTGCCCTCGGGCATATGGCATTGTGGTTAAGAGCGCAGGCTATTAACCCCAAGATTCTGAGTTCAGAAAAATAATAACAGCATAAAAAAACCCTTAGGAATGAGAACCCAGGTTCAAAATTTTCCCAAGGTGCCTGATGAAGGCTGGAGGGTATATCAGCCAAAACGTGTTAACAACAAACAAGATGAGGACAAATATCCATCAAAAGTAAATAATGTAAATAATGTACAAATGTAAATAATACACATACATGTACATATATACTTGCATATAAATATGCATATACATACACATATTTAAATATGTGTATGTATGTGTATATTTATATGCAAGTATTATATCAATAAATGTGTAATATATGTATATATGCATAATGTATATATGTATGTATATTTATATAATATATCCTGTGTTGGTGCCACATAAAAAACACCCAGTATATTCTGTAAAGTCGTCGACATTAGGAAGGGCATCCAGCCGAAGAAACCCAGCCAAAACAAACAAGTGGAATGTGGTACAGCTCCCCTGCTTGCCAGCTCCTTGTTAAACCATCCAACCCATTCCAGCATGGAAAACAGACGTTTGCGCAGCTGACATTTTCTTTGTGCTTTGGCAATCCTGTTCTGTTCATACAAGGTATATATATATATATATTATATACACACAATAAATTAAACAGAGAGATTCAATTGACAATCCAATGATTTATCTATATTATGATATAACACAATATACTATGTCTCTCATTGTATGATTCCAGCCAGCGGGGTCAGTTGTGTTTTCCTGAAGTAAAAAAGGAGACATTTTTTTGTTGCTGCCCTCATGAGAGAAAATATGCATTAACAGCTAAAGGAATATCCTTATTAGTCTCATCTGCATTTCACTAAATTCATATAGTATATATATCATATATATACACACATGCATATATACTTATGTATAAATATATTTGTGTTACACTGTCTTAAAGTGCATCTCTTTCTTGTTCCATTTAACATCAAAACTTTGGACATCTTCAATCTCTCCCTTGTCTCATAAACATATTTATATATCCAGACTTCTAAGTTTTGTAAATCTCATATTTTATTATTCCCCAAATAATCATAATCTGTTTTATTTTTACCTGAAATAAAGTCTCAGAATTTTCACCTTCCATTCCATCAAGCTATTCCTTTTGCAATATATCAGCTCTTATAAAGGCCATACTTCATTTATGAATTCTTAGAAAGTTTGTGGACTTTTCAGCTTATCCAATGCTAAATCTTTAATTTTTATTTACTTATTTGTTAATATGAGAGTGAGTCAAAAAGTAATGCCATTTTCTTTATTTCATGCGAAGTTTTTGATAAAAAAAATAACTGATTATAAATGATTGTATCATTTACGTTCTGAAATATTTTGTTTCTTACTTTTCAGGTTTTTAGACTGGTAAGGAAAATTCAAAATGGATGCCCCCCCCCCCTTAGACTTACGTCAAAAACAAAGAGCAGTGATTGAATTCCTTGTTGCTGAGGGGGAAACCCCTGTGAACATTCACCAACGATTACAAAATGTCTTTGAAGACAGACTTTTACAGTTCCAATGATGGATTAGACCTGTAGTCTTTGAAATTAGCTTTTTATGTATGCATGGATGGATGTATAGGTATATATATATATATATATATATATATATATATATGTGTGTGTGTTTAATCTATATATGTATTATATTATGTTTATATTCATATCGGAAATTATGTGATTTGAGAGATATTTGGCTGCTATTTCTAACACATCAAACAACTACCCTGAGCCTCCCTCGTCAGTTCCGTTATAATCATGCATTAAAGTGGATGGCTCCAGTTCCTGCCATTCATTCGTCGTCTTGGAGTAAGATTTGAACCCTTTCAAGTGCAGCAGCACCGGGAAAGTGGGCAGAACGGGTGAAGAAGGAATAAGGGTCATATTCCTTTAGATGTTAGACGGATAATTAATTTAGGGGACAGATTATTGAGTTAGTAATGGGGTAGGTGGCCATCAGTGATAGTTGTTGTCAGCAGTGGTGGTGATGGTGGTGGTGGTGACGGTGGTGGTGGTGGTATTGGTGGTAGTGGTGGTGGTAGTGGTGGTGGTGGTGGTAACAGTAGTGGTGACAGTGGTGGTAGTTGTAGATGTGATGGTAATTGCAATGGTAGAGGATGGTAGTAGTAAGTATTCATTGTGGTATTGATGATAGTGTTGGTAGTGATGGTGGTGGTGTGGGTGCTTGTGACAGGGAAGATGCTGGTGGTGGTGGTGGGAGGGGAAGATGTAGATGTAGGTGGTGGTAATGGTAGTAGTGGTGGTAGTGGAGATGGTCATGGTAGTGGTAGTGGTGGTGATAGTGGTGGTAGTTATGGTGCTGATGTTGT
>NC_068993.1:4777385-4778944 GCF_001194135.2 Octopus bimaculoides
TATAAGTGTGTATGTGTGTGTATGTGCATGTATGTATATACGTATTTGTGTGTGTATATGTGTGTATGTGTGTGAATGTATGTGTATAAGTGTGTATGTGAATGTATATGTGTGTATGTATGTGTATGCACATGTAAGCTTGTGTATGTGTGTATATATGTATTTGTGTGTATATGTGTGCATGTGTGTATATATGTGTATATGTATGAACGTATGTGTATAAATGTGTATATGTGTATGTATGTGTATGTGTGTGTGCATGTGTGTGCATGTTGCAGCAGAAGTGGGATGGGGAGTGGCTAGTGAGTGTCTGCATGTTTGATAAGGTTTCTATCTCCCTCAGCATCAGCAGCACCAAATGGTGATCAAGGGGTCAGATCTGGGAAATATGGAATTAAGGAGATGAATCACTTCTTAACTCCTTTATATTATTGCGTGTGTAAATACATATATATATAGTTTGAATGTATGTGTGTTTGTGCATGTATTTCGTGTCTATGTACATCTGTATGGTTTCGTGTTTGCGTGAGGGTACATGTATGTATATATATATATATATATATACATACATACATGAATATATGTATGTATGTATATATATATATATATATATATGCATACATATATATACATATACACACACATACACACACATATATATAAATATTGCTGTGTTTTGGGATGGTCATTTGTTTTTTCCTTGCCAAATAAACACACACTATATAGTCATTCTTCACTTGGTTATTATTATTCTTATTTTATCCTATGTCCATTGTCTGGAAGTCTTTCATCACACATCTATGACCTCTTCAGTGGATCTTTCCATCCACGTGTTCTGTCTTGCTCCACTTGACCCACACACACACACACACACATGTATATAATTACAATGAGGAAGAAGAAGAAGATCGAAAAGTACCTAAGAGAACCCAGGTTTGAAATTTCCCCAAGACACCTGATGAAGGCTGGAGGGTATATCAGCCGAAACGTTGTGTTAAGAACAAACAAGATGAGGAAAAATATCCGTCAAATGTAAATAATGTACATAATTCCTCATCTCTTCAATATAGAACTGTGTCAAAGAATCCTGCATGTTTTTGTGCATGGATATATATATCAAAATGGCTGCACATTAAGTTGATGGATAACTCAGTATTTTTCAGTTGTGTTCTATATTTATTCATTTTTCTTTTTAAGAAGGACGACTAAAGATGGACGAAATGCCACTAAGCATTTTAGTCGGGATGCTAGTCATTCTACCATCACACACTGCTTTGACACAATCGAAATGTTGCAGTGCTTCTTGTCCAAAATTCTACAGATTCTCCCAATCCACTACCCTAAATGGCACAGAATATTAATAGAAAAAAAAAAGGGAAAAAACCTCAATCATATCCCAAAAACTGTTTCCTTCATTTGATGATGTCACTACCAAACTTCTACCAACTCGGCCAATCATTTCTTTTTGCTATATTCATAGATGGCAGCACATGTGCCTCTGTTGAAATGGTAATTCCAAAAATAAGATATTCTGTTAAAGAGGAAATTACATTAATTGC
>NC_068993.1:4779353-4780512 GCF_001194135.2 Octopus bimaculoides
TATATATATACATATATATATATTTGTGTATTATATAAATATATATATATGGTAGCTATAAATATAAATGTTTGTTGTTAATATCAAGTTCTATATAAAAAAAAAACTGTTTCACATGAAACCAAAAGATTTTTCGATACATTTTATTAGCGTTCATTTTTATTAATCTTTTACAAGGAAAAGTCGATAACGACTTAAGAGATTTGATCTGCTGGCCTTCATCAGACAGACGGAAGGAAATTAGTAAGACATTTAAATGCACTCTCAGCCATTTCTTGTAAAAGTGAATAAGTCCACACACACACATGTATATATGCATGCATGCACATACACACACATACACATACGCTCACACACACTCACATACCTACACACACACACACACAATCTCACACACACACACAGACTCACACACATACTCACACATATGCACATACACACATATACACACACATATACACACATACACACAGCATTATTTTTGAAGTTTGTTATTTGTCCTCTTGGTCTGTTCTGATGAACCACTAAATTACAAGGACACAAACACACACTCATACACAACACAGAAAGGGCTTCCATTGAGTTTCCACATATCAAATTCACCCACAATCCATCAATCAATCCAAAAATTAAAGCAGAAGACACATAACGAAAATGCTGCAGAGTGGGATTGAACTAATAAGCACATGGTTGCAAAATAGTGAATTTCTTAACCACACAGCTATACACAGTAAATACATTTTTCTTCCTTTCTTTTTTTTTCCCATTTTTTTTTTCTAATTCCATATATTCTAAGCACTGTCTGGAACTGCAGGGTACCATATTCTTTACACATTCTCCAATGTCCACCACAAAATGACTTTGATGTCAAAAGTCTTGCAGCTATTCATTAAATAAATGTAAATATTTCTGTTTCCCATTAGCTTTTTCTAATAGTTCTTATAACACTACATACTTTTGAATATACACTTGATTATAAACGAAAGCCACTTGAAACATAAGATACGGCATTGCTGCTAAGGTCTAAACTGTTTGACACTATCAAATTCGAAAATGAGTGCTTCTTAGAAAACTCATTATTAAACTATGCAAATCTCTTCATCTCCCTTTCATGTCTCTTTATCCATCTTGCTGTCTCTCTTTATATATATATATATAT
>NC_068993.1:4780914-4782158 GCF_001194135.2 Octopus bimaculoides
TATATATATATATATGCATATTTACATACATACATGTACATACCTACATATATATGTATATACACATGCATATATCGGTACAGGATATCAAAAATAAACATGAACAACATGAAAAACGAGAACATAAAAAAAGAAAAACATGGAAAACAAACTTTTTTTCGAACAACGAAAGAAACAAATAGAGAAAGGAGACAGGCAACATGAAGAACAACCCCTTCGTCAGTTGTCCCCTGTTTTATCAACACTGCATTTTGAACGCTAGGACAAGATGTGTCTTCGTCAAAACATTCATTCCCGCAAAGCAAATTAAATAAAATTTAGGATTTGTGGAGGGTTAAAGTGGTAACAAAACCAGAACAGTAAAAACAAAACGGTATGGGCTATTAAGCCATAATGAGGTGAAATGGTGAATGCTGGAGAAACAAGCTTTGACAGGAGACAGGTAAAAATGCGTGTTGAAGTCATGAAATTGTGTTGCTGTTTAAGCAATAATCCAGAATAATAATTATAAGTAACACTTTTAATTAACACTTTTAATTAATGCTATTAAAAGCAACAAACGCGTATGCATGTAAATGTATTAGATAAAACACGTTCATTTAAGTACATAAGCATATAATCCATCTGACTCATGCAAGTGTAGAAAAGTAGAAGTTAAAATAATTATATACACACATGCATACATCTCTTTCTCTCTCTCTCTCCCTATATATATATATATATATATATATATATATATATATAGATCCAAGTAATTCCAAGCAGCAAATGTTAGCAGCTATTGAGATTATAAGAATCCCCCTACCACCACCCACCACCAACACCAACAGCAACAACACCACCATCACCAGTATGAGAAAAATATAGATATAAAAAAAAACAAGGTATATAAAGCTGTGGCATAAAAGCATCAAAAATTACTCAAGTGTGTCCCTTTTTACAGCTCCCAAGACATGAAGCCAGATAAGATAATTACATCTGAGACATCTTTCTGAAGAATTTGGCAGCTTAAGTTTCTTCTGCCTGCTCTCTTTAGTTTATCAGCTTCACTTAAGTGACTGCATTTTATCTAAATACATTTACATACATACACATATATACATATATATATATAGCCTGTGTTTTCCAGATTGGAGGTGAACACCTTTCTCCATATGATTGGCTTGAAAACTTGTTAAGACAGTTGGATATTTTCCTACTTTTCTTAACATGAAACAAATGGTAGCCTAATATATATATATATA
>NC_068993.1:4783237-4786192 GCF_001194135.2 Octopus bimaculoides
TATACATATATATATATAGCCTGTGTTTTCCAGATTGGAGGTGAACACCTTTCTCCATATGATTGGCTTGAAAACTTGTTAAGACAGTTGGATATTTTCCTACTTTTCTTAACATGAAACAAATGGTAGCCTAATATATATATATATAGAGAGAGAGAGAGAGAGACAGACAGACAGAGAGAGACAGAGAGAGAGAGAGTAACTTCTATGCTGTAGTAGAGGCAACATGTTGTTTGTCGATCTCCTTAAATTAATGTGCAAGTGCAAGTGGCTGAGCACTCCACAGACATGTGTACCCTTATCGTAATTCTCAGGGAGATTCAGTGTGACACAGAGTGTGACAGGGCTGACCATTTGAAATACAGGTACTACTCATTTTTCTCAGCTGAGTAGACTGAAGCAACATGAAATAAAGTGTCTTGCTCAAGGACACAATGTGTCGCTGGAAATTGAACTCACGACCGTATAATTGTGAGCTGAATGCCCTAGATAGATAGATAGATAGATAGATAGATAGATAGATAGATAGATAGATAGATATGCATGCATATATGTACGTATGCATGTATGTACATGTGTGTGTGAGTGTGTGTGTGTGCATGAACATGTATATGTGAGTGTGCACAGGTGTTTTTATGTTTCTATCTTATTATTTTGACATCACATACTAATTGTAAAGCAATACAATCGCCATAGAACAAATGGCATTGGTTTGGCTTGGAATATTTCCCTCAAAAGATAACCAGACTCAAGGAAAATATTACTTTGCTTGGAAAATCAGAATGTCTGGTGATAGGAAGAGCATCAAGCCATAGAAAAATCTGTCTCAATAAATCCTTTCTAACCCATGCAGGCATGGAAATATAGACGTTAAAATGAAACAAAATGATGATGAGACATATTTCTTACTGGAAAGTTTTATATGGAAGCAGAGAATCCTGTAAATCATATCCTACTTTATTCATGTTTTATTAAGCAACATTATTTTAATTTGGAAAGAATATAAGAAAGGTAATTTTCACCATTTTTTTTCTTTTCCCCCTTTATTTCTGCTATTTTATTTTCTATATTGCAGTCATTTCCATAAATTTATTTATCATTATCTACTTTGCTGTTCTAGTTGTTATTTTCCGAACATAATATGAGTTACGAGACTCTTGTCGCGGAATCAATTATGGAGCAAAATTTACCGCATTATCATCATATCCAATTTGCTTCTGGCTCACTAAATATTTTAAATTTAACAGTATGTCGCCAAAACTATCTATTTTTTGCTGTTGTTTTTGTTATTATTTTTTTATATGTTAAATGTCTCATTTAAAAAAAATTTGAAAATTGTTCATTTTTTTTTTAATCTTTTTCTTGGCTATTTGTTCTTCAAATATAATTCTAAAATATAAATAAATGAATAAGTAAATAAATAAATGAATATATAAAACTATGTAATCATCAAGTGAAAGCAAAAATAAGCAGCTTTTAAAATTTGGAAGATTTTTTGGGAAATGCTTGTTTTGCTAACTTTGGTAAAATGCCTTCAGTTTTCAAAATAAAAGAAAATCTACAGAATATTAGAGTTTTATCAGTTTTACACCCTGTTAAATATTTAGTTTTTAATGAAAACCAACCAATTCTTGTTTGTTAAGTATTAGAAAACCATTTCAGTTATTTGTACCCGGAGCATTTTCTTTCAACACATCATCATCATCATTAACATATTGTTTTATTGAAATATTCAGGGATTACTATATTGAATGCTGAAAGTTCTTCATATTATAGAAATGGCAAAAGCAGCAAACTTGCAGAACCATTACCACACTGGAAAAAATTCTTTGCAGCATTTCTTCCAACTTTACGTTCTGAGTTCAGATTGAGTTGAGGGTCTACTTTTGCCTTTCATCCATTTGGAGTCGATAATATGAGTACCAGTTATACATTGGGGTCAATGCAATTGACTTACTCTGTCCCCCAAAATTGCTGTGATTACGCATCAAGTGCTTTACCCTTGAATTTAACATCTTATAAAGCAAGATTTATAAATCCTAAAATTGCAGAACAATTTGTTGCTGGGCAGTTTAGCTTAAAGGTAAAGCACTTGACGTATAACTATTGGGATGTGAGTTTGAGTCTCATGGCTGGCCGGTAACAAATTTTTCTGCAATAGTTGGATAGTCTGTCTATACGTATATATATATATATATATATATATATATATATATATATATATATATGCATATATGTGAGTGTAGAGATGTGAGGTGGGGATGTATAATATACAGTCAGTGCTTGCGCATCTATGATTGAGATTTTGAATTAAATATGTCAAAAATTTGTCACTATATATTAAGATGTGTTTAAACATACTGTAGAACTTTCTGACACACTTCATGTACATGCATGCACACTCACACACACACACACACACATATATACATTTATAAGCTCACATATATGCTTGCATATATACATACATCTACAAATGCAACATATATTTATATAAGTATATGTGTGCGTGTATGTATTTATGTATGTATGTATGTGTGTACAAATCTATAGATATTATGTATGTGTATATTTATTACATATACACACACATACATATCTAAATTCATATATACAAACATATATATAAATATGCACGTACATATATACATTCCTTAATATATCTATATTTACACTCATACTTATATATATATATATATATATATAGATAGATAGATAGATAGATAGATAGATAGATAGATAGATAGATTGATAGATAGATAGATAATGATATATATATATATGCACACATATATTTACATACACATATGCATATATGTACATATATTTATGTATGTTAATATATATATATACATATATGTTTGTGTGTATATATACATAGATACATATATACATCCATATATATATAAATATATATATATAAATATATATATATATATATGCATATATATATAT
>NC_068993.1:4786276-4788776 GCF_001194135.2 Octopus bimaculoides
AAGATAGATATCGATATACACATATACACACACACACACACACACACACACACACACATATATATTTTGACATGCATATGTATTTTATGAGGTTCCTATGTGAAAGCAATTAATGATATTTTTAGTTCCTGCCAGAATTCTTATAAAACACAATCTAGAATTCTGGCAGTAAAAAGAACTCTACCATTTCGAAACCTAACTCAATATGACATAAATTAAATAAAGTCCAATATATTTACCTTGTTAATTTATCTTCCATCAAATATGTCCACCGATTCCATCACCCCCACACACCACCACCACCACTACCACCACCGTCACCATTAACACTGCCACTCTCTCACCAGCGCCACCACCTCCACTGTTTCTGTTGCAATAGTACTGAGCAACTACAACAGTAATAATTTCTATATTTAAACAGAAAGTATTGAGCCTGTTGTCATCACATCTCGTCTCATTTATTCCTTGCTTTTCTGTTTCATTTCGTTCATGTTGCAGTTATTATTATTATTATTATTATTATTATTATTATTATTATTAATATTGTTGTTGTTGTTGTTGTTGTTGTTGTTGTTGCTATTAAGATGTCAAGCTGGCAGAATCGTTAGCACACCGGGCAAAATGCTTAGCGATATTTCACCTGTCTTTACATTCTGAGTTCAAATTCCGCCAAGGTTGACTTTACCTTTCATCCTTTCAGGGTCGATAAATTAAGTACCAGTGAAATACTGGGGTCGATATCATCGTCTAGTCCCCTCACCCAAAATTTCAGGCCTTGTGCCTATAACAGAAAGGATTATTATTATTATTATTATTATTATTATTATTATTATTATTATTAGCCCAGGTTTTGTTGGACCTCCTGGAGTTTTGCATGCATAGTGAGCTTGCTACCTGCAGCCAATAGTACCGTCCTATGGGGTCTATTCATAGCAGGCATGTCCCCACACAGCAAGTTGGGTGGTGAAGAAGGGAAGCAGTGACAATTCATGAGAGTGGAACCAGGAGGGGGAAAAGAACGTGTGAGGGTGGGTGGAGTTTGCTCTTAAGTAGCTTCTAAATATTCGTGATAGTCATAAAATGTCTGAGAAAAGATAAGTCAAAAATAGATCTAGACCTCTTAAGGATGAAAGGATGGTGCAGAAACAAACAAAATAAATAGACAAATAATTATACACACACACACATATATGTATATGTGTATATATATATAAATATATATATATATATATATATATATATATATATATATATATATATATATATCCATACACAGATGTATGTATATTTTTGTTTCTACACAATTGGCACATAACCTTATCATCAGAAGGTTTCAATGGTGCGTAACCTTATCAGAAACTTTCATTTGATGCTTAGTTTTATACATTTATTTCTCGTTTTATTACACCAATGATAGTAAAGAGTGATCTTTTGTCTAAGTTTAAGAAACTGTTTATACTTCTACTTATGTAGATATATACACACACATACATATACATACATAGCATTTATATCTGCATGTATATATATGTATATGCATATATATATGCATATATGGATAACTATACCATTTATTTCTTCATTATTATATATATATATATATATATATATATATATATATATATGTGTGTATGTATATATGCTTATATATTTACACACACTCACACATACATATATACATATATAAAACAAAGGAAAATGAACGATTTGTGAAGGAAAACAAAAAAACCTAGAGATAAAGTTAATTGTTTGATATCCAAGAGAAGACAGAAGTAAACTGTTTTCTCCTTATTCTTCCAAATGTCACAAATATTTCTATTTTATAGAATATTAACTTTTCACTGATTACTTTCAAAACTCACAAAAAGAATACATTTCTTTCTTTTTCTGTTTTTGGTTTGTTCTTTTCATTCTTTTTTTTTTCTTGGTCTGGTGCAAAATTATTGAAATAAAAATAACAGGAAAAAATATAAAAAAACAAAACAAAGTAAACAGCTTCAGTTTCGAGAATATTATAATGCTGAGAATGTTCTTCATAAATTCGAGAAAGTTAAATATCGTCAAACAGTCAGACATTTAAAAAATTATCATTTTCTTCTTCTTTTACAATTTCAATCAGGGTGGCCTATTCTCCCCAACCCATTCAAAGCAGAAAAAGAAAATGGATCTTTGGTAGAGAATTACCAGTTTTTATAAATCATTCTTCTTTCTTTTTGTTCCATCACTTGTATGTACCTCATATATACCTCCTGATGTATCTGTCTATAAACCCATGACTCATATACATAAATCATATTTATGGCTAATATACATGTGTATATAGATAAATATATTATATTTTTTTTTATATATATATACAAGTTTGGCCAAAAGTCACCCGACAGTAAATCAAAATTCCATAAATACTTAATATTCAGTTTCATTTAATTGAATTCAATTTTATTTAATTGAAAGCTGTGAGTTAAAATCACCGCTTTTTGTTTATCTATCATTTGTTTAT
>NC_068993.1:4793776-4796187 GCF_001194135.2 Octopus bimaculoides
TATAGTCACTTCTCATACTTCTCACACACACACAAGGAAACACTGGTTCCTGCAAATACCGTGTACGGCAAAAATCACTGTATCATTCCAATATATAAGATATATGAATACATTTATAGATACATCAATAAAAATGCAAATACAAATAAATACAAATAAAAACACATAAAAAAACATAGAAAGTCAACAATTGCTGTCTAAAGTTTAAAAAACATAAATTTTATAATTTTCTGAAATATGGGTTGGGGAAAGAACATTTAAAAAAGATGAATGTAAATAAAGAAATGGCTTGGACAGAATTTTATGTGTTTATTGGCTTCGATCAGTTTATGAAAGAATAATTCTAAAGTTTTTATTATTTTGCATATGAACTCATGCACAAACAGACAAACATAAATATAAATGTGTGAAGGTGTATGGTTTAATGGTTAGGGCATTTATCTCACAGGTGTAAGATCATGAGTTCAATTCTTAGTGGCATGTTGTGTCCTTGAGCAAGTTTCTTTACTTCCCGTTAATCCAGTTCATTTATCTGCCAAAAGTGAGTTGCACCTGTAATTCAAAGACCCTGTGCTGTCGCTTTTGGCAATCATGCTGAACCTTCCTGAGAAGAATATTGAGGGTATATGTGTCTGTGGAGTGCTCAACCACTTGCATGTTAATTTCGTGAGCAGGCTGTTCCATGGATCAGAGTCAACTGGAGTGTATTTGTGTGTTTGTGTTTGTCCCCCTATCATCTCTTGACAACCAATGTTGGTGTGTTTATGTCCTGGGGTTGATTTGTTCAACTAAAGGCAGTGCTCCAGCATGGTTGCAGTCAAATGACTGAAACAAGTAAAAGAAAAGAATAAAAGAATATATATACATGTGTGTGTGTGTGTGTGTGTGTGTGTATAAATATATATATGTATGCATCTATATATGTATGCATCTATATATATGTATATATAATATATGTATGTATCTATATATGTGCATATATATGTGTGTGTGTGTGTGTGTGTATGCGTATATATACATGTATGTATGTACATGTGACTATATCAAGACCAGTGAGGTTTAAATCTGTTCTATTTGTGCTTCTTATGACAATCTACTTTAAAGAAAATAATTCTATTTCTTTCAAACCATGACAAACACCATTTTCCAAAATAAGAATTTACTAAAATCTTTAAAAAAACAAAAAGAAACGAAAGATAAAAAAAAACATTCAAAAGACCAAACCATTTGATATTAAGCAAGGTTAAATCATTTGAACTTATTTTATTGCTCGTACAGCAAGATATTGCACTGGTGGAATGGTTTAAATCAGTGATGGTTAGAGTGAGATAATGTTCCGGTAAGGTTAATTACTAGTCGATTTAAGTGCACTAAACAACATAGTCGTATTATGAAATTGTCCAACCGGTTCAGTAAAATCATAAATTTTTGCATAGAACCCACATACAAAGGTGTATATGCAGGCTCACTTGCATAGACATGTTTAGACATATATGCGCATACATATGCATAGACATGAGGGGAAAAAACACAAATATATATATATATATATATAAGAATACACGTGCAGAAATAAATGCATATATGGCTATGTGCTTTGCATGCATACACACACACAAATAGACACGTACGCATACATGTAGATATGCAGGCACAGGTACATATACATGCATATATTTATATGTATATGTATATACACACATATGCACATACATATATATGAATAAAGATACCCCCAGACAAATATAAGTACATATATAGAAACACACAAACATGAACATATATGTATGTATATGTATGTATCTATACACACATATACATACACTCACACACAAATGCACACACTCACATGAGCACACACACATATATAAACTCAATGTAGAGAATTGATACATCATTAAATCTAACTAGATACCTCTTTGAAAAGATTTTTTCCTCTGGCAGAAACCAGAGCATCTTACCTGCCAATGGTGTACATACATTAAGTATTGAAGGAAAACAGACATTAAACAATGATATAAGCATATTAACAAATCGTTTTGCCAGAAACAAAATACAAGGAAATAGTAGTTAGGGCGTCAAACTTATGACCGTGAGGTTGTGAGTTCGATTTCCGGACTGGGCTGCGTGTTGTGTTCTTGAGCAAGACACTTTATTTCCCGTTGCACCCATTCACTCAGCTGTAAAAATGAGTTGTGACATCACTGGTGCCAAGCTGTATCAGCCTTTGGCTTTCCCTTGGATAACATCGGTGGCTTGGAGAAGGGAGGCCGGTATGGACAGGCGACTGCTGGCCTTCCACAAACAACCTTGCCCGTACTTGTGCCTTGGAGGGTAACTTTCTAGGTGCAATCTCATGTCATTTGTGACCAAAGAAGGTCTCCGCACATATATATATATATATATATATA
>NC_068993.1:4796276-4797595 GCF_001194135.2 Octopus bimaculoides
AGAGAGAGAGAGAGACAGACAGACAGAGACAGAGAGAGTGCAAGAGGGAGAGAGGGAGAGAGAGACCTACCGTAATTATCTTTATCGAGATACTGTATTGGTCTATAACTTAAACTGTGCTTCTCTTTTGGATTTATGATTTACTGATGAAGTGTATATGTGGAGGTACAGGAGTGGCTGTGTGGTAAGAAGCGTGCTTACCAGCCACATGGTTTCAGGTTCAGTCCCACTGCGTGGCACCTTGGGCAAGTGTCTCTACTATAGCCTCAGGTCGACCAAAGCCTTGTGAGTGGATTTGGTTGACGGAAACTGAAAGAAGCTCATCGTATATATATAAATGACAATGACAATGAGAAGTGGTGATCATAATGATGATGATGATGATAACGATGGTAATCAGGGTGATGATGATGATGATGATGATGATGATGATGATGATGATGGCAGTTGTGGTGGTGGTGGTGGTGGTGGTGCTGAATGTGAAGTATTGAACCCATCTTTTATATTCCTATTCCTCATCATTAAAAATATATAACCACCATCACCACCACTACAACTACCACCACTACAACCACCACTACCACAACCACCACCGCCACTACAACCATCACTACCAACCCCATTTTGTCTTAGGTGCAACGACCTCTTCACTCTGCTAAAAACACAGCCGTCAAATCACACAAACCAATATGTTAAGCAAACACCATATAAGGGGAGAATTGTTATGTAAAAGGAGCAAAAAGGAGAGAACGAAAAAGGGAGGCGGTAGGGGGGGGGGGGGTGAGGAAGAAGGAAAAAAAATGTACTGATTTGCCTATTTTGTAAACTCTATTTTGTGGTTTATATCCTATTATGTATTTTGGAGAAATATAACTAATATATACAAATATTGACTGAAGATTAATTTTTGACAAGTGATAAATTAAGGAATATGAACATCATGACAACACTTGCAGTGGTGCAATCAATCAAATACACTGCTGCTGCCGCGGCTGCTACTACTACTACTACTACTACTACTACTACTACTACTACTACTACTATTCACATATGGATGTGAATGAGCGTGAGTGGGTGTATTTATATTTAAGTATGTAGGAAGAGATATACGCATGTGATGTATGTGCATGTCTGTGTGTGTGTGTGTGGGGGTGTAATATGCTTAAGCATGTACATATGGATATATATGAATATATACATATGCATGTGCAAACGTAAACATGTAGCATGTATGAGTCTATATAGATATACAAATGCATGCTTCTTTATATTTATACACACACTTGCAGATAGTTGTATGTGTGTGCATGCATGTATAT
>NC_068993.1:4797707-4802005 GCF_001194135.2 Octopus bimaculoides
TATATATATATATATATACATATATATACATATATATATTTATACATACTTATATGCATGTGCGTGTGTGTGATTGTGTATGTATGTGTACATGCAATTGTATATGTTTAAAAATATTTAATTTTTTTATTGAAAAGAAATAATATTTTGAGTGAGAAATATCAAAAATGCTATAAATATTCTATCTTATATAGGGAAATATAAAAAAAAATAATAAAAAATTAGGATAGCAAGAATATTTTTTTCTCCAAAAAGTTAAGCTGTTTTGACAGACAAATGCCTTTTACAGTTGATGTATGAGTGAACATTTTCAAAATCTATTGTTTAAATATTTGTGATTTTATATAATTTCACATTTTTCTTTAAAATTTATATTCTTTCCTGCACCATGTATGGAATTCTGTTACTATTTTATATTCCTTTATTTCCATTTGAAAAGTAGATTTGTGGTTTGACGACATGATTTTGTTTAATTTAAATGGAAGACGTGAAGCTCCCAAAAGGTTATAAGTAACTAATACATACAGCAAACGAGGAGAGAGATTTCGGTTAAGCTTTGTATATCTTCTGAGAGAAGTGTGAATAATCCTGCTTATCAACACAGTTTAGTATCATACCTCTATGATTAAATGGTTGAGTTTCATTCTGTATTATAAACATCATATTTTTTTCTCTTTTTAATGCATTGGTATTTTCAGATCAATCAATCAGCGAATATTTGTTCGTCATAAGCATGTTTAAAAAATTATTGCTTGGATTTTATTTTGTAAGTCTTTTTCAAAATTCAACAAGATTATTAACCCTTCCGATGTCAGTATGTTAAACTCTTTAAGCTAAATTCACAGCAACATTTTTTTTTTAATATTTGAAATAATGAATCCCTTGTCACAAAGTTTCAGTTCTTTTATAGTTCCTGGTATTAATATGTATCATTGAATAATATAATATAATTGATTACTGCAGTTGTAAACTTAAATAGTCAAAGAAAAGTTTGCATAAATACATCAAAAGAAAGTTAGTTACAACAGCACAATGGCAATTCCATAGAAGCGTTGCCCTTTGTTAGATCTATTTCCTCTCTTTTCCTTTTTATTATTTACTGTGTCTAAAAAGCAGTGAGATGGCAGAATTGTTAGCAAGCTGGACGAAATGCTTAGCAGTATTTTGTTCATTGCTATGTTCTGAGTTCAAATTCTGTCGAGGTCAACTTTACCTTTCATTCTTTTGCGGGTCGATAAATTAAGTACCAGTGAAACACTGGGGTCGATGTAATCGACTAGTCCCATCCCACCAAATTTCAGGCCTTGTGCCTACAGTAGAAAAGATTATTTAACTGTGTCTGGGATAGACTGAAACAGAGGTGTGTATGTATATATATATATATGTATATATAAAGATATAATATATGTATATAGATAGATAGATAGACAGATAGACAGACAGATAGACAGACAGGCGGATGGACAGACAAACAGACAGATAAAGATCGATAGACAGATAGACAGACAGACAGACAGATAGATAGACTGACAGACAGACAGACAGACAGATAGATAGATAGATAGATAGTGTATGTGTATATATATGTGTGTAAGTATGTATAAACAGAGGTTCTCTTTTTGTTTAAGTGCATTCCATAATCCTGCTTTGTACTTAATGCATTCATATTGTTACGGTTGTTACTTCAAGAGTTAACAGGTGCTAGCATGATGGTAAATAAATGAGATTTCACAGAACATAAAAGTCAAAACTGTAGAAGGACTTTAGAAAATTATGGACAGAAGGCATCAAATGTGTTGTCATCTGAAGCTTACGTCAGATGTTTGAAAGAAGAGATTATAACTTATGCGTAACATTTAGTATCTCTGCTGCAACTAAACTTTAAATCGAACTGATTTGGGCATGAAAATAAAACAGAGGAGACACAAGATTAATCCACATTTCAACATGTATCAGTAAAGAGACCCACATTAACCACAGCTCTGATATGTAAATGGCGTCAAAGATGAACCTATTTTTGCTGGATTAGAGGCGACATCTTTGTGTGGGCACAGAGTGCTGTCTTTCACTGTAAATGTGCAAACTTTAAACTTTTGACAAACTAACATAAGCTGCAAAGTTATATGTTGACAGTAACATGTGATGAACACTGAACAAGGATGTGCCAAACGTTGTTATCCGTTATAGATGATCAAATATTTATTTATAAGATAAATGTTATATTATGTCATTATAGAAGTAAGTTCTATATTCTATTCACATATCATAATGTTTTTATGACCATATATCTATATATATATAAATATATAGTCTGCCAAAAAAATGTATACACACTTCAAGAAAGGAAAAATCTGTATGAATATTTTAATTCAGTGTTATTACAATTTGATAAAACATCAAAAAGAAATTTTATATTTATATGAGTACTTATACAAGTTTAATATTTACACAGCTTTTTGGCTTTCCTGAAGTAAGCGTACATTTTTTTTCTGGTGGACTCTTTACTTTTGTACTCTTTTACTTGTTTCAGTCATTTGACTGCGGCCATGCTGGAGCACCGCCTTTTAGTCGAGCAAATCGACCCCTGGACTTATTCTTTGTAAGCCTAGTACTTATTCTATTGGACTCTTTTGCTGAACCGCTAAGTTACGGTGACATAAACACACGAGCATCAGTTGTCAAGCAATGTTCGGGGGGACAAACACAGACACACAAACACATAGATATATATACATATATATGACAGGCTTCTTTCAGTTTCCGTCAACCAAATCCACTCACAAGGCTTTGGTCAGGCCGAGGTTATAGTAGAAGACACTTGCCCAAAGTGCCACACAGTGGGACTGAACCCAGAACCATGTGGTTGGTAAGCAAGCTACTTACCACACAGCCACTCCTGTGCCTATATATACATGCATCTGCAATTATTGAGAAAGTAAAGGACCACTTTTTATTTGTTTTGTTTTGTGAAATCTGCTGCAGTTCTGTCCTAAAATATATGTTCTGTCCTTCAATAAGGTTAATTGGGGCTGATGTATTTTATGGCCTTGAAGAGAAAACGTTTTTGTTATTATTCATAGATTAACAGCCTAAAGATAGAATTTTTTCCATTTCGTTTCACTAAAATAGAATCTATGTACCATACTTAGGGTATAAATAATGTTGAGAGGCATAATGCTGCAGATTTTGTCTGAGAGAAAATCTTTCCATAGGCACCCTCTGTTAAAAAATACAATATATATCCGATCAACATGAACAATTATGCCAGCCATGATTCACAAGAATGCCAAATGCATGCTGTTTTTTTTTTTTTTTAGTCTTGTTGTGACATACCTGGAAGAAATTTCTTGCTTCCAGTGAATCGAAAACATTGAATAATACATTAACTGATATTGTGTAGAGCTGAATAAAAACTCAACACATACAATCGAAATAGCTGCAACTTCAGTGAATGCATTATTGACTTCTTTGTATACATCAGGGAGAATCGATTTTGTCTAGGCTTGTAACCAGCAAGTTCACATTATCGAAAAGGTCTCAAAAGTCTGAAATGAACCTTGTGTTCTCATGCATCTCATTTGGAATAACTTTCCATCTCACTCAATGTTTTGTGCTTTTAAAGAAGAGATTTCCTCTTGGACGATAATCCTCAGCATCATGACTCTCAAAAATGTACATACATTAAATATGATGCATAGATGACTATTTTAATCTAATACTGTTTCAGTTGTGTACACTGACAACTTTATTCACTCTTTTGCTCTGCAGAAAAAAGATGCAACCAAAACATTACACATTAACTTTTTCTTTAGGATATCAACCATATTCTATTGTCTAAATTATTTGCAGGATATTTGCCAATGCAGAACAGAAAATGTCATGTTAGTCAACATTATATTGTGTTTTTATAATTAGAGAAAACTCACCAATCAAGTAATATCAAGAACACCCTTGATTAAGACCAACAAGTGTTAAGATGTCAGCGTTATGTCTTTAGAGAAGTACTTGACTCGTTTGATCATTCTTGAAACTAATAGCAACAATGGATTCTCAAAATCCTTTTAAGTGTACTATACATATAGCTATATATACACACACACACATATATATACACACACATATATATATACATATACACATATAATATATATATATACACACACACAAATACATATATGCCTATATCATCATCATCGTCATCATCATTTACTGTCCATTGTCCATCCTGGCATGGGTTGGACTGGTTGACCAGGGCTATTATTTACTTGTGGGTCAACAAGGCAACCATTGGTTTCATG
>NC_068993.1:4802015-4809484 GCF_001194135.2 Octopus bimaculoides
TATATATATGTATATATATACACACACATACACACACATGATATATATATATACATATATATATATATTATATATAAATGTGTGTATATATATATATATATATATATATATATATATGGAGCCTGGTGTTGCCATCCGGTTTCACCAGTCCTCGGTCAAATTGTCCAACCCATACTAGCATGGAAAGCGGACGTTAAATGATGATGATGATGATATACATACACACACATATATATATACATATACACATATAATATATATATATACACACACACAAATACATATATGCCTATATCATCATCATCGTCATCATCATTTACTGTCCATTGTCCATCCTGGCATGGGTTGGACTGGTTGACCAGGGCTATTATTTACTTGTGGGTCAACAAGGCAACCATTGGTTTCATGTGGAGTGAATCTCTTAACAATTAACAAGTCTACCACATGGGAATGTTCATACTCGTCTCCATATGCATGTATGTATGTGTGTGTCTATATATGCGTGTGTGTGTGTACTTAAATATGTGTATATTCATGTAAGTACATGCATACTGCACCATAAAAAAGGATTATTCTTATTCAGCCCACTTCCTATATCTTTCAAATATAGATCCCTTAGTATTAGTTTTTAAACAGCTCTTGTACAAGTTGTAGCTATACAAAACATCTGATTCAATAAATATACAAATATTAGTAAATTCGTTAAAAGCTAACATGCAAAAACTAAATACAAAAATATGAAGAAAAATACAGGAATAATCAAATGTAAAAAAGATATCGGAAAATTTATGGATTTTCTTTCTATAATCGTTCTATACATATGTGTTATTTGATTTTTAATTTTTTGTTTCTTTTATAAGAGGTTGTTTTATTTTAATGGCTAAGGTTGTGTTTTGTTTCTCCAGCTCTTCAGAGTCTTAGTAAGCAGTGAGTGTATATATGTGTGTGTGTTTGTTTGCATGTGTGTTATATATATATATATATATATATATATATATACATATATATATGTGCATGTGTGTGTGTTTATATATATATATATGAAATTTATATATACATGAATATATGGATTTATCTGTGTACGTGTAGTAAGTATATGTACAATATATATATGTGTGTATATGTATATATATACACAGACTTATACATGTATATATATATATATGTGTGTGTGTGTGTGTGTGTGTGTGTATTTATGTATGTATGCATGTGTGTGTTTGTGTGCATGTATAATTATATCTGTGGGACTATAAGAGTATCTACCTTAACCCCTAAACCACATGATGATGATGATGATGATGATGATGATGATGATGATGATGATAATAATAATAACAATGACAACAACAATAATAAGAAGAAATATAATAAAAACAACAACAATAATAATAGTAATAATAATGTAGCTAAAAACAAGGTGTAATGCAAAAATATAAAATAAGTTTTGAAGACAAGTAACAAGAGGAAAGAAAACTATAAAAAAAATATAAAAAATAAACAAACAAATATATAAAACTGAATCATTTATTCATAAATGTATTTACTACCTGTTTCATTTGAATAGATGGTCGCTCTGTTAAATGGAGCATGCACAAAAGCTTGGTATCCCTTGATTGCAAAAAAACCCGCTGTGTGTATAAGAACAACTGCTATTGAGAGGTAAAAATGCAAAAAACAAAAACACTAATGAAAATACAGAAAAAAGCATAATAATAATAATAATAATAATAATAATAATAATAATAATAATAATAATGATAATAATAGCAAAATATATGTAGTAAGGATAATACTAGTAATAATAATAGTAATAATGTTGTTCATAAATGGATGAATAAAGACAAAATGACAGAAAGCAATCAATATGTAAAAAATAATTAGTAAATAATAAAAAATATATATATATAAATATATATTTGTGGTGGTTTCTGCAGTGAAATATGTGCAAACATAAAACATACATGTAGCCATATACACACATGTATGCACACATGTACCTCCATATACACACATATATATGCATGTGAGTATGTACATACATTATATATATATATATATATATATATATATATGTATATGTGTGTGTGTGTGTGTGCGTGTGTGTGTGTGTGTGTGTATGTATGTATATATAGGTATATAAACATGCATATATACATAAATATATATATATACACACACATATACACACACACACACACACACACACATATATATATATATATACATATATATATGTATATATAAGTAGATAAACATGTATATATATACATACACGTATGCATATATACATATGTATGTGTGTGTATGCATGTATGTATAATACACTTAACATTCGTATACCTGTATTCATAAGTAAATATTTATCTATAGTGCATGTGTGGCATGTATACGAAATTGTGCGTGTGATGGTATATGCGCTTGTGCTTGCGTTTGTGTATGTATATGCACATAATAAATGCACTTATATAATAGGATATGCGTACATATAACAATTAAGTGAAACTTAGCAACATGCCTGACAAAACCAAATACAATAACAACCACAACCACAACCACAATCTCACCGGCACAATGCATCGCACCACTGCAAACAACAATAACTATAGGAATACCAATATGTAAAGAAAAATCAAACAATATAAACTAGCAATCGTTTATAAAAATATACATATATAAAAATGCAGAGGCATTTTTTTTTTCCAGCAGGTTTTTATTTGGAATTCATCAATCTGGTTTGTAATATGAAGAAGAGTGAAACTGCATGGTAGACTGGTTTGGGGCTAAATTTCAGCATGCAATCTATAATTATTGATATGTTAATTTGTACTAAATTGGATAGTCATGTAGTATGGCATTATTGTATAAATGATCACTGATGTTTCATATTTGTAGAGAGATATCATATGCTGAGTAGACAGAGTGAGATAATATAGACTGGTATTAGTTTGTACTCTATCACCAGTTTTTTGCCCTTGTTGAGATTGCACTAATACGACTTCCCAGTTGAAGTTTGGACTGAGGAAACAGGATTCCTTCAATTCCAATTGCATTGAGATTTAGATTTAAAACTTCTGTTGAGAAATTCTTCATGAATTCT
Source organism: Octopus bimaculoides (assembly GCF_001194135.2). Taxonomy (NCBI): domain Eukaryota; kingdom Metazoa; phylum Mollusca; class Cephalopoda; order Octopoda; family Octopodidae; genus Octopus; species Octopus bimaculoides. The sequence goes on from NC_068993.1 coordinate 4,805,113, forward strand.
GTGCCAAAAATTTCTTGTGAGAATTTCATCATATCGGAGTCTATCTCTCAGATGAGGTTGGTCAGGAAGCAATTTACATTTAATTAAGAATATCATTCCGCATTGATATAGGCGCAGGCTTGGCTGAATGGTGAAGAACCATGTTTCCCAATCCAGTTCAATCCCACTGTGAAGTGCCTTAGGCAAGTGTCTTCTACTACAGTCCTGAAGTACTCAAAACCTTGGGAGTGGTTTTGGATAGAGTGAAACTGAAAGAAGCCCATCATATAAATATGTATATATTAGAACTCAGAACAGAAAGAAAATGAAACAGAGAGACAAACAGACAGAATTCCTCATTGCCTGATCAGTAATTTGTTTCATGAACTCAGAAGGATAAAAGATAAAGTTGACTTCAGCAGGATTTGAACTTCTCTGACTGTAAAGAGCTGAACCAAATAGCATCAGGCAATTTGTCCACTGTTCTAACAAGTCTGCTATTCATCACTTTACTCGATATTGTTATCATATTAATTAATGACTGCATACAGCTGTGTGAAATTGTTCATTATGTATGCAAGGTTATAAATGTTTTATCAATATTACTTCCTAGGAGCTACAAGGGTTCCGCTTATAACACTTACAGAACTCACAATTTCCAATGATCGATCTAATCACTTTGTAGTTTAAAGAAGAGAGTAGTCACAAGGTAGACTGGTTTCCAGCTAAATTTCATTAATCAATCCATAATTATTGATATATTAATTAGTACTAAATTGGATAGTCATGTAGTATAAAATCCTTTATAAATGATCGCCGATATTTCAAATCTATAGAAAGAAATCAAGCCATTACACTTGGCTTAAGACAGAGCACAAGAAGAAGGACAGAACAAGCACTGAGGATGATAGAAACATTTGGCCCAGAGTCACAACATGTAACGCAACAAAGCTTTTGCACAAGTTTTGTTTACTTACATCTGTGAGAGGTTCCGGGTAATTCTGGTATTGCAGTAGTAGGGACTGAAACAACTAAAAGAGCCGCTTCATCTCCTGGTGAAATGGACTTCTGCATTTGGGGACAAAGAGCAGAAGCACCCTCAGCACATAAGTGTGAGAAAATGTTGAGTAAGACAGTATGGAATAATCTAGAAAGCAAGAGTTTAAACAATTACTACATCCAGTACTTTGTGGTTGCTCTTATGGGAGTTTAAAGCTGCAAATTGACTTGAAGGGGCAGAATGTCTCCAGTTTGATCTGATTTCAAATTCAAAACTTCTGGAAAAATTTGGCCATGAGGTCTGTTTCAGGAAAGACTGATAGAACAATTTGCATTTGGTTTTGGAATATGGTTCCAACCATCTCAGTAATTCTTTGCTCCATAAATCTTTCATCTGTTATCTTTTGCTTGTTTCAGTTACTAAACTGTGGCCATGCTGGAGCATTGCCTTGAAGGGTTTAGTTCAGTTTTTCTCAAGCCCAAGGCTATAATAGAAAGTACGACGCAGTGGGACTGAACCTGGGACCATGTGATTGGGAAGCAAGCTTCTTACCACACTGCCACTCCTGCGCCAATGTAAATTTCATTATATTTTTTTTTGAAAAAAGAAATTACTTTAATTTGAATTTTAATTTCAGAGTCAGAATTTTAATTCCAGGACTGTTGATTAGACAAAATGGTTCAGAATAGCAAAAAGGAGGCTGAGAAAAATATCTGATGTGGCGTGTGTTTCAAATCGTGGCACGAAACTGAGCACAATTGAAACAATGGGGACTGAGATAATAAGAGCTCCAACCTGAATTCATTACAGCATTTAGTCTCTCAACTCTTCATTTGTCATCGTTGTCGCCATCATCATAATCCTCCTTACCATCATCATCATCATCATCATCATCATTTAACATCCTCTTTCCCAAGCTCGCAAGAGTTAGATGGAATTTATTGAAGATAATCTCCTACAGCCAGGAACCACCTTTTTGTGGCCAGCCCACAATTCTCAGCAGAAAACTCAAAGCAGTAACAGAAATATACATTTAAGCTCCATTAAATCAAGAAATAACCTCTATTTCTTATGAATATTCTTGTTTACGCTTGTCAAAATACTCACACAAATACATACGCACATATGTATACACATACATATATACATACAAACATACATATATATGCACATAAATACAAACATAATGACATATATGTAGTATGTATGTACATACATATATGTACATAAATATATGTATGTACATATGTATGTACATACATATAAACATACAGAAAGGCAGAGCAAGAAGAGATAGATGGATGAATAGAGAAATAAAAAGTTAGATAAATAGATAGACAGACGGACAGACAGACAGATAGATCGTTTATCATCCGCTTTCCATGCTAGCATGGGTTGGACGATTTGACTGAGGACTGGTGAACCAGATGGCTACACCAGGCTCCAATCTGATTTGGCAGAGTTTCTACAGCTGGATGTCCTTCCTAACGCCAACATGTATGTATATATGTATTATGTATGTATTTATGTATGCATGTATGTATATATATATATATATATTTCTATGTATGTATACACACACACACACACTAATGCACACAAATGCATTGAGTATTATACACATAGTGTTACATACACACATGCAGATACAGTGTTACATTGATACACCTACACACACTAAAAGAAATACACTTGTTGCAAAAGCGTGAGACGTATTCAATCACACATACATGCAGCCACATATACACACCCAGATGCAAACACATACACACACATGCACACTGCACACGCATACATGCACACACATGCATGTTGAGATACACCAATGGTGTGAGGAAGAAAGCAAGGCATTATTATATAAACACACACACACATACACACATAAATATACACTCACACACTCATGCACTTGTTACAATAATGTCAGGCATACACAATCACACGCATGCATTCACAAATATTCACACAGATACACACACATACATATATATATGCACACACACTAAGACATATATGCCGAGATAGTCTTGGAGAAAGAGGGCAAGGTTTTATAGACTACAGCAAAAAACACATGCATAAACACATACATACAAGCAAAAAAGAAAACTGCCGACACCAACAATAGCAAGAACAACAATATAAACTAATGAGAGTTATGAATACTAATGCACTCCTGAGTACAATAATCATATGGCATTGTATTAATCTGGCACTGGACATCTTTAATTTAGTTTTGACATCCAATTTAAATTTTAATCAGATGAAAATTGGCATTGCTATTTTAAAGAAAAAAAAAAATCAAACTGCTCACTCTCGAAAAAAAAAACTACAAAATAAACAAAAAAGTACAGGTTTCGTATTATTAAAGATGGAATTTTAATAAGAAGAGTAATAATAATAATAATAATGATGATAATAATAATAATAATAATAATAATAATAATAATAGTAATAATAATGATGATGAGGAGGAGGAGGATAATAATAATAATGATAATGATAATAATGATGATGATGATGATGATGATAATAATAATAATAATAATAATAATAATAATAATAATAATAATAATGATAATAATAATAATAATAATAATAATAATGATAATAATAGTAATAATAATAATAATAATGACGACGACGACCACGACGATGATAATAATAATAATAATAATAATAATAATAATAATAATAATAATAATGATGATAATAATAATGATAATAATAGTAATAATAATGATGATGATGATGATGGTGATGACAATAATTATAAGGATAATACACAAAAGAATAAATTACAATAGAGAAAAACAAATAAAACAAAAAAAGGAACAAGAAAATTAAAAACAAAGGAAATGAGTTCACAAGTTTAAATATTAGGTGTAGAATACATATTAGCATTGTCAAGGGTGTATAATGACAATGATATTAACCCTCTGTGATTGGTACATGATTATACAGCCTCAAATGTATAGCATCTTCATCACCCTTGTTGTCGTCCTCATCATCGTCATCATCATTATCATCGTCAACAACAGTAGCAGTAGCATGTCTGTATTTTCATGGTGGCATGGGTTGGAGTGGTCCAACGTCATGCCCAAAATTATGGTAAAAAAAATTGCCCTAGGTGCCACTCAAGGAAATCATTCCCAGAACCCCAGAACCTCATATGTACAAAACAAATTTCTATATACATACATGCGGGAGTGGCTGTGTGGTAAGAAGCTTGCATTCCAACCATATGGTTCTGGGTTCAGTTCCACTGCATGCCACCTCCAGCAAGTGTCTTCTACTCTAGCCTCGGGTTGACCAAAGCCTTGTGAGTGGATTTGGTAGATGGAAACTGAAAGAAGCCTGTCATATATATATATATATATATATATATATATATAT
>NC_068993.1:4810299-4811635 GCF_001194135.2 Octopus bimaculoides
AACATTAACTTTGAAAATCCCTTTTTTTTAAATTTTTATACTTGGATGTTTTTCTTTTCTTGATGACAGACTCTCTCTCCATCTCCCTCTCTCATTTTATATTTATATACACACACATATAAATATACACATAATTATTGTACATAGAAGACAACGTTGTACATTTGAATGGCATTGTATGTTTATAAAACTTCATGGAAGATGTGTAGATTCTGAATATATTTCTGTCTCAACACTAAAGATCTGCACAAGCAAAGCTTAGGCAAATTGTTCTTCAAGTCAAATATTATTGTCAAGTAATTGCTACCTTTAATATCTTCACTTAAATTGATGGCAGACATATTGAAAATGTCATGTCTTCATTAAAAATAATGAGACTAATCTTATACAATTGTTGCTGAGGCGACTATTGGTACATTAACTGATACAATTTGATGATAAACATCAAGTAAGACGTTGGTCCTTAACCCTTCTATATTTGCAAGTGTTGGATGGTTCTACAGGATCTGCCAAATCAGAAGACTGCATTTGAGGTCCAGTGTTTGCTTTGGCATGGATTCTACGACTTGATGCCCTTCCTCATCACCAACTGCTCTACAACATATACTGCATACCTTTTCCATAGCATTGGCACTTGTGAAGCCAGTAAGTAACTCACAACGCCTGATATTTGTTTGCGCGGCATTTCGCTGGATGATGTCAAAGATGTTTGTATGCAGCAGTATCTATTTTGTGATGTGAAAACAATACCCCAACATAGATCTTTCCTGAGTTTTGAAGAGGCTTAATACTGACATCTCCTACATTACGGAAGTGTTCCATTCTTGAAAATACTTCTCTAACATAGAGTTCTTTAACAGGAAAACCCTTTTCTCATTCACTTCCGTATTATTTACCGTTTTTCATGGCTTCCATGTTATGCAATATGGAAGTCAATGGGGTGAGAGTAGAGACTTCATATCAAAGAATTACACATTACAACAATATTCCAATATTCTCAGAAATACAATTGCTTCCATAACAGAACAAAAAAGATGTTGGAATTAAATTCACTGGCACAAGGTGAGCAATTTTGAATTGAATGAGACAAGTGATTCCGTCAGCATCAGTAAAAGACAGGCATATTTTTTCATTGACCATGAAATGGTAAAAGGCAAAGTTGACCTTGGCAGGAATATAACTAAAATAATAAAGAGTCTAAAGAAAGAACGTAAAGTGCTTTTGAAAGTGTGAATTCCCAAACCTATTGCTTGTAGTATATAAGAACAAAAAAAAAACACCACTAAATATTCAACAAAGTACAATAATCCCTCGAATTTCGCAGGTATTATGTTCC
>NC_068993.1:4812267-4813112 GCF_001194135.2 Octopus bimaculoides
GATGATGATGATGATGTTGATGATGATGATTTGTAAAGCGAGCCAGCATAGAAGAATCTGCATAAAATGCATATAAATATGTGTATCAATATCTATCTACCTGTCTGTCTACATCTTCGTCCACCTATCTATCTACCTTTCTATATCTATATATACCTATGTACTTATGTGAGTGTGTGTGTGTGTATGCATATATATATATATACATACATACATACCTATAAATGCATAAATATATGCATATATATATATACATATATATATATATCTATATGCACATATACATATATATATGTGTGTATATATATATATATATATACAAAGACATATATATATACACATGTATACAGATACAGGCACACACATATGTATACAGATATATATATGTAGATATATATAAGTATGTATATATGTGACTGTATGTTCGAAACTTATGTGAAAGATACAGTTATAACATTCTTTGTTATTTTTCACCATAATCTTTTCCAACCTCCTTGCAGAGTCTTTCGTAAGAAATGCTTTATTAAATTACATCTGATAGGAAATGCATCGTTCAAACCGTTCCTATTTCTAAATATAAATCTGCTTAAATGCCACTCTTTAGAATAATACTATGCCATCTCAACATCTCAACATTTTGGAGAATGGCTCTAAAGAATTTCTAATACATTTTAAAACATTTTCATTGGCTGGTTAGGTATTCACATTCTTATGTATATATATACACGTAATTATCTTGCACATACACACCCATATATGTATATATATATATGTATATATGTATATATATATATATATATATATATATATATATATATATATATATACACACACACATATATATA
>NC_068993.1:4818386-4818847 GCF_001194135.2 Octopus bimaculoides
TAATTATTATTATTTATTTTTATTATTATTAATTATTATTATTATTATTATTATTATTATTATTATTATTATTATTATTATTATTATTATTATTATCATTATTATTATTATTATTATTATTATTATTATTATTATTCTTTCTCTTTCTTGTCTTCTTCGTCTTTTTTCCTCTCCCAGCTTCTCCTCCTTCTCCTACTTCCTCCCCCTCCTCCTCCTCCTTGGACCATGACCCACCATCACTGTAAATTCCATCAACATTATTTCAAAAGAATTTCTTTGAGATGTAAAATGAAGCAAAAGTCTACAGTTTCAAAAAACAAATCTTCATGAATGGCTGTTTTATATTTCTTGGTAAACATAAATATCGGACCCTAAAGAGACCCTGGTCAAGAACCTTTCTACCCTAGACATTTATTGTAATTTCTCATATATATATATATATATAATGCACACACACACAC
>NC_068993.1:4818857-4824403 GCF_001194135.2 Octopus bimaculoides
TCATATATATATATATAATGCACACACACACACACACACACACGCATGCATAAACACTCAGACCATGCCTGAGTTAATTGTTTTATGTGTCTCCATAATTGTGTGCAGATGCCTTCTTTGCTTGGCCATTATTGACCCAGAAGGGTACTAAAGATGTAAGAACCAGAGGGTGAGAGGCCTGTGGCTGCGGTCAGCCAAAACTCATTTTGAGCTCTGTTTACTGAAGCCGTGTGAAATGAAGTGTCGTGTTCAAGAATATGACATACGATCCATATGGAGAATTGAAACCAAAACTCTATGACTATAAGTCAAACACATAAACCACTAGGCCACAGTCATTCACAATACCATTAGCAGAATACAAATTACTGAACCCATGGCCGATTCCTCTTGGCCAACCAATGCCTGGTGAGGGAATATACTAAATTGCTAAATGGAAACTGTGTGGAAGCCTGTTGTATGTGTGTGTGTTTGTGTCTTTGTGTCTGTGTTTGTCACTCCTCTATATGACAAACATTATTGGTTTCTTTACACCCCCATAACTTAGTGGTTCAGCAAAAGAAACTGATATAAGTACCAGACTTCAAGAGTAAGCATATATGTACTAGGATTGATCCGTTTGACCAAAACCTTGCACCTTATTAACATAGCCAATCAGGTATTATAATTAATCCTTTATTATCCCCAAAAGGACCACAACTGCTCTCGTAGTTTCCATTTATGGTTTTCATAATTTAAAATCATGTTGTCAGGGAGATAAAACAAGTTAATGGAACCGAAGAGATGTCACTTTAGATTACAACTCAATTATCTTTGGGGAGATTTGTCTAATATGGTCATTTTTCTACAGAGAATATTCTAGGAGAAATGTTGAAAGCCTGCGTTTTCAAAATATTAATACAGATCTTTAGATATTAGATTTGAATGAAATTGGTTTTAAGACAAATGGAATTGCTGACATCTGCTTCAAGAGTCAATAACACCACCAAAGTTAGCAGCAATATTATAAAGCAACACTTAAATATTTTCTTTTATTGCTTTGAGAATAACTCCTTCAGAAATTTTCCACATCAGGAAGAAGGTTGTAATCATCATCACCATCATCATCATCATCATCATCATCATCGTCATCATCGTCATCATCACCCCCACCACCAACAGAACCATCATATTCACCATTGTTGCTGACGCTGTCACCATCACCTGCATCATTGCCATCATTACTATCATCATCATCATTATGACCATTCTTAAGGTGGTGAGCTGGCAGAATCATTAGCACGCCAGGTAACATGTGTAGCGGTATTTCATCTGTCTTTATGTTCTGAGTTCAAACTCCGCTCAGGTCGACTTTGCCTTTCATCTTTTCAGGGTCAATAAATTAAGTACCAGCGAAACACTGGGGTCAATGTAATCGACTAGTCCCCTCCTCCAAAATTTCAGGCCTTGTGCCTTTAGTAGAAAGGAGTATTATGACCATTCGATGGTTCCACATAAAAAGCACTGATACTGGTACCACATAAGAAACACTGGTGATGGTACCATCTAAAAAAAGGTACCCAGTACACTCAGTGGTTGGCATTAGGAAGGGCATCCAGCTGTTGAGACCAAGCCAGAGCAGACTATGGAAGCTAACATGGCCCTTCTCCTAGGCAGTTCCTGTTAAGCTATCCAACCCATGACAGCATGGGAAACAAACATCAAATGTCGATGATGATTGATGATTGATGAGCTTTCAGTCTTTGCATGTTTTTGAATGACAAATATATTCCTTTCTTGCTCTAATGGTCTTAGTCTCAACACATAGTCTTAAAGCCAATCGTTTGCCTGGCAAATTACATCCCTGAAACTTTGTGTGTTTATTTTTCTAAAAACTATTCATATTTTCAGAAGTTCAAAGCATTGAAGAATGCATCCACAAACTTAAGTACGACATTTATATCGTAATTCATTCACTACTTAACTAAAATATCAATACAATAATAACTTTCGCTAGCATTACTATCATACATTTATCACTTAACTACAATATTAATGGTTTAATATATTTACCATTTAACTATAACATTAACTATTATTTCGTATCCTTTTTCTCAGTGGAATTATTTCAGCTTCTTTGATGTCGACAGAGCCATAATTATTGTCTTCATCACCGTCATCATCATCATCGCCATCATCATCATCATCGTCATCGTCGTTGTCGTTGTCATCATCATCATCATCACTGCCATCGTCATTTTCATCCCCATTGTCATCACTGTCATCATCATCATCATCTAGTGTTGTCATCATCACTATCATCATTGTTAGCGTCATCGTCATTATCATCATCACCATCATTATCAACATCATCATCATCAACATCATCATGAGCATCACCACCATCATCAACATCTAGTGTTGTCATCATCACCATCGTCATGCCAAAGTGTGGTGTCATGCAAAAGCACCCAGAATACTCTGTAAAGTGGCTGACATTAGGAAGAGCCGGCCATAGAAACCATTCCAAATCAGACTGGAGCTTATTGCGTCTCTCAAGCATGCCAACTCTGTTAAAACCATCCATATATTGATATACATAAATATATTCTATTATTCTTTTTCTTTTGTCAAACTGCTAAGCTTTGGGGACATTAACACACCAACATCGGTTGTCAAGCGATGGTAGGGGGACGCACACAGACACACACACACATATATATGACAGGCTTCTTTCAGTTTCCATCTACCAAATCCACTCACAAGGCTTCAGTCAGCCCGAGGATATAGTAGAAGACATTTGCCTAAGGTGCCACGCACTAGAACTGAACCCAGAACCATGCGGTTGTACCACACAGCCACTACATGTAATATACATGTGTAATATGTATGTATACATTGATATATTTATACACACACATATACATATATATATATATATATATATATATATATATATATATATATATAAATGTACGTAATTTATATGTATGTATCTATGTGCATACACACACTTGCAAATGTGTATCAAATGTTTGTGCAATGTCAGTGTATAATTTCTTGATTGTTATATATTTATGTATATTTGTTTTATATTGGTCGTATGTTTGCACGAGAAGCAAGTTTGTTTGTATTTGTTGATAAATATATTTGCTCGACTCTTGAAATATCAAATTCAACCAATGTTTATGGTTTTTATTATCCATTCTTTGTGAAATACTGTGAGTTCGCCATGACTATATTTGCGATAATAACATGAGATTTATGTTTAGAAATCTAATTTTACTTACTGCTTCTTATTCCTTCATCATAAACTTTGTGTTCCGTCCAGTTTTTCAATGAGACTATTTCATATTTTATTTGGGTTTCAGTTGTAAATGTTTCTCTCTATATTTGTCACTGTCTTTTCTCTGTCTCTTTCTCTCTCTCTTTCTATCTTACTCTATATTAGTATGTATATGTATATAAGTGTGTGTGTTTGTGTGCCTGTGTGTGTGTGTATACATGCATATATACATATACATATGTATATAACTTTGCATATGTATATAACTTTGCATATGTATCTGTATATATGTATTATATATATATATATAGATATATATAAATATATATATATATATATATATATATATATATATATATATATATATATATATATACACAAACACATATATATATATATATATTCATATATATATACATATATGCATATATATGTATATATGTATGTATATACATATGAGCATATATGTGTATTAATATACATATATACTTATATGTGCATGTATGTGTGTGTGTGTGTGTGTGTGTGCATATATGTATAAACATACACACATACATATATATATAATATATAGATAGAGAGAGTGGCAGAGGAGAGCGAGGGAGAAGAGGGAGAGATAGAAATATTGACGTGTGTGTTTACATGTTTTTTGCTTTTGTTTTATGGCTGTATTCCATTGTATTTGTTTACTTTATCTATTCCCCACCACCAGCACCACCACCATCTCTCACCCCTACCCCTGAAAATCTAATTTCCAAATTGAAAAATATACACAACAGATTTATTGTAATGATCACCATATCACCAATTTTCAAATTTTCTCCTTCCAACCGGAACAAAATGTCCAGTTCTGGACCATCTATTAATGTCCACCCACCGTTTACCATTGTTGTCATCACCATAATCTTCCTCCTCACATCAGCATCAACAAATGCTGCAAAAACGATACACCAACACATATTCTACCAAAAAAAATAAATATAAATATGATCTCTATTTAACTCTATTTGAGCTAAATTCTTTATTTTCCATTATTATTCCTGCTGGTGTCGAAGAAAATATTGACAGAATCTGATGAGAGGGGAATTTAGCCTTCATGCCACTAACTCTATGAGTTTAACCCTTTGGCATTCAGAATACTGTCAAATGTAAAGCATATTTACTCATAATATTTTGAAATAGTGTTGCATTATCTTCCAGCTTTGAGATTTTGATGGTCTATTTCTAAACTGACATTGTAGGGTAGATCTGAAAAGCAGGATCTGGTTGGTTTGAAAAGAAAAAAAGTGGAAGATTTTGGCTGGATATGACCAGTTTAAATACTAAAGGGTTAAATTTCTTTGGGATTTATTTTACCATTCCTTACCATTATAATAGTCTAAGCCCCTTGTTAGCAATCTTTCTGGGACTACAATGATGTAATAATGTTTTTTTAAACCCTTTATTTATTCCCAGTTTTTTCCTGATATAACGGTTTGGTGGAGCTGGAAGGAATATTTATGTTTGAAAAAAGAAATAACAATGATGGATGCACTAGTGTTTGTGTGTGTGTGTCAGTGTGTGTATGTGTGTGTGTGTGTGTGTGTGTAAGTCTGTGATTGATAGTATGTGTATGAAGATGACTGTGTATGTATGTGAGAGTATATATGTGTGTGTGTGCATGTGTGTGTGCATGTGTGTGTGTGTAAGAATATATATGCAAATATTTGTGAATGTATGTATAAGGGTATGTGTGTATGAGAGAGAGAGAGAGAGAGAGAGAGAGAACCAGTGTGTGTGTGTGTGTGTGTGTGCTTGTCCTCGAGAGTATGTATATGTGTATGACTGGATAGGCATTTGTATGCAAATGTGTATGTGTGAAGATAAATATGTGTGTAAGTGCATAGTAATATATGTAAGTAAATATGTGTGTGTATTTGACTCTGTATGTGTGTGTGTGTGTGTGTGGGTGTGAAAGAGAGAGAGAGAAATTATCCATATTTGTCTGTATAAGCATAAGTGTGCTTGTTTGTGAGAATATATATATACACATATATATATATATATACACATATATATATATATATACACATTATATATGCATACATGTATATATACATACATATATATATATATACATAAGTATGCATATATGTATATATATCATAGATGTGAGCATGTGTATATATACATATATATATATATGTTGTTGTTGTTTATAGTTCCAGCTTAGAGCTGCGGCCATGCTGATGCACCGATATATATATATATATATATATATATATATATATATATATATATA
>NC_068993.1:4825012-4827313 GCF_001194135.2 Octopus bimaculoides
ATATATATATATATACACACATATATATGTATGCATGTATATATGTATATATATGTATGTTCATATATATGTACATGTGTGTGTGTAACATTAAAGTAATTTGGTGATGAGAAAGAGAGAAATGGAAGTAAAATAGAGAGAAAGGAGAGAATGAAAGTAAAAGATAGAGAAAGAGGCCATAGTCATAGAGATGCTGAAAGAAGTGTAAAAAATGACAATGGAAGTTTTGCAGTAGCAGGTTATTGGCAGACATAAAACATAACAATTTGGGTTGTTATTCATTTCACCATCAGTTTTAAAACTAAACATTTAAATCTGTAACCCTCTCCTTGACTGATTGTAAAGATATTGACTTAGGCATTATCTCTAAGAGCTGTTTTTAGAGTATAAGAGAACCTACTTCAGTTGTGATGCGAAAGTTAATAACCTTCCAGCTGTGTCATTCTTGAAAGAGGGTCTCTGGCAAAGAAGTATCTGTGTTTGATACAAAACTTTGCCAAGTAGACTTTTTTTTCCCTCTCAGCTAGGTTCTTGTGAATCTGACTGTTACTGACAGCATGAGTGAAATTAAAACTATTCATGCTTTTTCTTATTTGTTACTTTTTCCATTTGACAACTGATGTGCAAGTATTCATTGTTGTTATTGTTTTCTTTGTTTTTGTTGCATTTGTTTGTAATGCAAACTTACGTTTTTATTTATTGAATTATGACTCTGGGGTATTTTTGCCATTTTCTTCATTTTTATTTTTTCTTAATTTTGCCTATTCTAAAAAATTTTATCTTAGAATATTTCAGCTTTAATAACTGCATTATTTTGAAACAGTAAATTCAGTGCTACTCCATTTCTTCTCACTATCTCTTACTTCTCTAGTAGAAGAAGCCATATTGAAAAAATTAATGTAAACCAAAGAGAATTCTGTTAAAAAGAATAAAAGTGATGTTTAAAACGAACCCCCTACTCACCTCAATATGGAAGCTAAATGCTCAAACATCCAAACAACTAACACATTCTGTTTGTAATATAAACCAAACAGAAAGAATTTTTATCCAGAAAAAAACTTGTTAATAATCCAAAACTACTTGCAGTGTGATATCATTTCATTTCATAACAAACACAAAGATTATTAATAATGGGCGTTAGGAAGGGCATCCAGCTGTAGAAACTCTGCCAAATCAGATTGGAGCCTGGTGTAGCCATCTGCTTCACCAGTCCTCAGTCAAGTCGTCCAACCCATGCTATCATGGAAAGCGGACATTAAACGATGATGATGATAAATATTTCCACTTCTATAGGCACAAGGCCTGATATTTGGAGGAAAGATGCTAGTCAATTTTATAGACCCTAGTATACAGCTGGTACTTATTTTGTCGACACTGAAATGATGGGAAGTAAAATTGGCAGAACCCCCACTGCCACCCCAGTGGGATCGATCTCAAAATGTAAAGGACTAACAAATACCAGAAGGCATTTTGGCTTCATACATATTACAAGGGCTGCAACACTGGAGTGGATCAATAAGGGTGCAGTGTGGGTATTTGGGGTGGGAGGGTAATGGTTATTCCTGTGTAACTCCAAACCAGCCCTGGTTAAACAGATCTATGATCAAAGGCACTCCAACCATGACCGTCACTAATTCTGGTTTGACTAAATCAAGGACCGCTTTACACTATAGGGTGTGACCGTGTGGTAGATTTTGGAATAAGGGCATCTTGTATAGAGATGGGGTTTACAGATAGAGCAGAAGGGTCATAGGGAGGATGGTGTGTATGTGAGGCTGAGGGGTAGCCGATAGCATGTTGATGATGATGGTGATGGTTCTGGTGGTGCTAGTGGCGGTGGTTGTATTTTAGTGCTGAGCAGGGAAGAATATTTTAATTAGTCTAGTGGTGACGGCAGTGGTGGTGGGGATGGCGGTGGTGGTGGAGGTGATGGTGGCCGTGGTGGTGGTCGTGGTGGAATTATTGATAGTGTGAGGCTGCTGGAAGCGGATCATGGCTGATAATAGTTTGGAAGTGGAAGTGGCAGGGGACACACTAAATTCTATGTGGTTGGCGGCGGTGGAGGGTGGAAAACTAGACTTTTTAGTGGTGGGCAAGGAAGGGTGGTATTTTAAATGGTATGGTGGCGGTACTGGGTGGTTGGGGGTAGTGGAGATACAGGGTCATGATCAATAATGTTTTAGAGGTGGATGGTAAAGACATGGTCGAGGGTGCAGGTATTGGGGGAGGAACAGGAGAGCAACTTGGTCGATGGCGTGTTGGAGGCGGAGGAGCAGAGTCACGGTCGATGGTGTTTTTCTA
>NC_068993.1:4829626-4832561 GCF_001194135.2 Octopus bimaculoides
ACACACACACACACACACACAATGAGGAAGCTGGAGAGAGAGACGGGGAGAGAGATGGGGGAGAGAGATGGAGGGCAGTGGGGTGAGAGGGGAGGGGAGAGGAAGGTAGGGAGGGAGAGCGGGAGAGGGGAGACGGAGAGGGAGAGAGAGAGAATGCTGACAGTTCTGATACCAAATTAGCTCCTGTCCAAGCAACATGAGGTTCTTGTGACGTATGTCCAAAATCCAGTTTAATTCTTCCTAATTCCTTTACAGAAACAAAAAGAAAAGAAAAAAAAAACAGGCATTAAAATTACTTTGTTCTTTTGCAGATTTAATTAATTGGACTGCGACCATGCTGGAGCACTGCCTTCAAAGCTTTCAGTTAATTACGTCAGACCCATAATACTTTGCTGGGTAGTTATGTTATTGATCTTAGAAGCAGATTAAAATACATCATACTTTTGCTCAATGTACCGATTCTTTGAGATTGCAATATTATATGTATATGTGTGTGGTTTGATATACACACACATGCACACACACACACACACATATATATATAAAACATATATATGTAAGATTGTTATATATATTGTTAAATGAATGGGCAAAATACGTTGCAGGGTTTGTTACATGTCTATGAGTGGGTGTTGAAAAGTTCCTGGCCTTAAGGGTATCATGAAGGGCCTGGCTGGAAGCCCAGCCTTACAAGCTCTTTTACAGGGCTTAGAAAAACTGAAGGACCGCTGCAATAAGTGTGTGAATCTGAGAGAGAAATATGTTGGATAGAATCATAATTAACTGATCCTCCAGTATTTTCTTTTACCCAAAGCCAGGAACTTTCAAGCACCTCCTTATATATACTTTTACATTAGTTTAGCTTCACAGATGAAGATTGAAATAAGACTCATGGTTGACAATGCCAATGTGGGACAGGCAGGCATGGCCGCAGTGGCTGCAATCAAGATTTGATGACATGGTGTTGCATTTCTTCTTCCTGCATCTATCTTCTGTCCTTAAGAGTGACACTAAGATGACTTCAGTGAAATTTGTATTCAGAATATGAGAGAGGGAAGAAATGCCACAGAGCATTTGGTCCAACACGTTAACGTTTCTGCCAGTTAACACTGCCTCACTGAGACTGTTAAATATATGAAATGAGACAGGTTTCATGAATGGCATGAAATCTGTTTCATCTAAGACATGTTTCAAGATAAGAACCATCTGTAGTCTTTAAAATGAAGAAAATCAAGTGAAGTTATGGCATGAATATTTAGTGGTACGACACTAACAAAGCAAAATAATTGTTCGTCTGTAATGGAAGATATTATCCTTTTGTAAATAACCATGAAGATTGGTATATAAACTTAAAATTCATTTATTGCCATATTTCTGTTGAAATACACCGCTTCTGTTTTAATTGATTTTGGAAATAACAAAGAATCTATTAAAATAAATCTTGTGTCTAGTGAAGGACATTGTGCCAATGAAAATTAAAATAAACACACACACACTGGTTCAATATTGGATCCTTCTACTTTTGATGTACACAATGCCATTTCATTATAAACATCCTTCCTTCAATTGGTTATAAGAATTCTGTTCTTGGAGACAGTGAATAAGTCTAGGGTGAGGTGTCAATGCATAATAGCTGCTACTACAACTACTACTGCTGCTGCAGCTACTAGTACTCCTGCTGCAGTTCCTGTGGTTCGGTTCCTGCTGCTGCGGTTCCTGTGGCTGCAGTTCCTGCTGCTGCGGTTGTTACTGTTGCTATTACCCCTGAGGCAGTCACTCGTCATTGTTGTTACTGTTGAAGACTAGGTGAGCTATGAATGAAGAAACCTAAGACATTCCAACCGTGACCATCCTATATTTCAAGCAGTGGCCTTTTCTTTGACTCGAGTGAGATTCAGCTATTCTTTCTAGCAGTTCAACTGAAGCAAGCCTCGTAGAAGATCATCGCCTCCTCCCATTCATCAGCTCGTTAATACACACAATAAAATGCCACGAACAGTTTTATCAAGATAGAACTACCATTTAAGAAACAGTTCCATTATTCCGTGATTTGTCTATCAAACCATCCATTTACCAATTCTTCAAGAAAAGTGACACCATAGAAAAATACCACAGTCATTTCATTTCAGTAAATTTATCAGAAAAGAGAACTTATTCACAGAATACAATATAACGAAAGAGGGGAAAATCAAAAGAAAGATTTAGGTCTAAGTGTTGGAATCTGAGTGCATAGACACGTTAGCTTGTATTATTAATAATTTCCATATTGATTTCAACAGAACAATAAGAATTAATTAGATAATTGTAGTGAATTCAAAGAAGAAATTTCTTATGCTACAAAAATATATTTTTAGCCTTCTTTCTGACTGAATCACTTAATTTCAACTTTTGTCATTTTTATTTTATTTTTTCATTTCTTTTTTTGTTTCCATTTCACTTTTCCATATGATGCTTTGTGGGAGTTTTTTGTGTTTTTCTCTTTATATTTAAAAAAAAATCCTTTTAAAATCTCTTGGTTGTTGCTGTTATAGTAGTAATAGTAGTTGTAGTAGTAGTAGTAGTAATAATAATAATAATAATAATAATGGTGATGATAATGATGATGATGATGACGATGATGATGATAACAGCAATAATAATGATCCTTTGTACTGGAGGCAAAGGCCTCAGATTTGTGGAGAGGGGACTAGTCGATTACATCGACCCCAGTGTTTCACTGGTACTTAATTTATCGACACCCAAAAGGATGAAAGACAAAGTCGACCTCAGTGGGATTTGAACTCAGAACATAAAGACGGACAAAATTCCATTAAGTGTTTTGTCCAATGTGCAAACATTTCTGCCAGCTCACCACTTTAATGATGATGATGATGATGATGATGATGATGATGATGAGGATGAGGATGATGATGATGATGATGATGATGAGGATGAG
>NC_068993.1:4832571-4839917 GCF_001194135.2 Octopus bimaculoides
AGGATGAGGATGATGATGATGATGATGATGATGAGGATGAGGATGAGGATGATGATGATGATGAGGATGATGATGATGATTATAGTGAGAGTTTCTTTAAGGCACTGAGTTGACAGAATCATTAGAACCATTTGTTCTGACATTTTACATTCTGAGTTCAATTCTTACCATGGTCAGTGTTACCTTTTATTCCACCAGGGTCGATAAAATAAAGAAAAAAATATTAAGAAAGGTGCAGCTGTGGCTTTGTGGTAAGAAGCTTGCTTACCAACCGCATGGTTCCAGGTTCAGTTTCACAGTGTGGCACCTTGGGCAAGTGTCTTCTTCTATAGCCTCAGGCTGACCAAAGCCTTGTGAGTGGATTTGGGAGACGAAAACTGAAAGAAGCCCATCGTATACATATATATATATATATACACACATATATATATATTTATGTGCTTGTGTGTGTCTGTATTTGTCCCTCTACCATCGCTTGACAACCGATCTTGGTGTGTTTAAGCCCTGAAACTTAGCAGTTCAGCAAAAGAACCGATAGAATAAGTGCTAGGCTTACAAAAAATAAGTCCTGGGATTCATTTCTTCGACTAAAGGCAGTGCTCCAGCATGGCCGCAGTCCAATGGCTGAAACAAGTAGAAGAGTAAAAGAACATCCCAGACAGGGAAGCAGTGAAATATTTTCTAATATTTCACTGTAATTCTTTCATAGATTTATATAAACAGGATTGTGTCAGTTCAGTATAATATCTTTCTTTAGTCTTTGAATGGTGATAAATATTGATGATGTGGCTTATGTAAAGATGGAAGAAGAAAAAAACATAAGATATAATAATAATAATGATAATAATAATAATAATAATAATAATAATAATAATAATAATAATAATAATAAATAAATAATCAAATGAACATGTCATGTTGGTATTCTGAAATAATAGTGAAAGAGAGAAATGATACATTATCATCATCATCACCATCATCACCATCATCATCATCATCATCATCATCATTGCTATTATCTTCATCATCACTATCACCATTACCACCATCATCATCATCATCATCATCGTCATCATCATCACCATCACTATCATCATCATCATCATCATCATCATCATCATCATCATCATCATCATCATCACCATCCTCCGCATCATCATCAACCTCATCATCATCATCATCACCATCATCATCACAATCATTGCCATTATCACCATCACCACCACCATCATCATCCTCATCCTCATCATCACCATCATCATCATCATCATCATCACCATCCTCCTCCTCCTCCTCATCATCATCATCCCAGTTATATTTTTCCTGATATTTAATCTTCTGAATGTACTCTATTGTACTCTGATTATTTACCAATTTATCAGATCAGCGAAGCAAAGTCACTCAGATTGCCAGCTTATATACAAATATTAAAAAAAAACTATTCAAAATAACTTTTTTCTCAGACAGATGCTGAAAAATGTTTTAAAAATTTATAATTTCTTAGAGATGCCTTTTTATTTTTTTTTTTTTCTTGAATAAAAGATTGAAATGTAAGTTTTCCATAATATATTCCCAAGTCAAAACAAAGATGTTAGGCACAGAACCAAACCTGTTTGTAGTTTCCTGTTGCTGAGTAAAAAATCATGACTACCGTTTCTACTTTATTTTTTAATGGAATGACAAACTGTCTTTGCATCTGGTCAACTGGGAAAGAAAGGAACGAAAGAATGTAGACAGACCATGGAAGAGGGATCTGTCTTAAGTCTTGCTGGAGAGAGAAATGGTATCTTTGGTGCCAGGGAATGAATAAGAGAAGAGAGAACTCTTTGGCCCTTCCAAGGATAAGACAACCTCTCTGATGATGGTGCCATGATAAAATGTGCCCAGTACATTCTGTACAGTGGTTAACAAATAAGAAGAGACTACATAAGGTAGAGAACAAGACAGTTAAACATCTCAGAGGGCACAGTTCTATATTTAAGAGATGAGGAATTGTCTACATTATTTACATTTGAGAGATATTTGTAGTGGTGATGATGATGATGATGATGATGATGATGATGATGACATCGAAAAATAGCTTAGGTATGAGAACCCAGGTTCAAAATTTCCCCAAGACACCTGATGAAGGCTGGAGGGTATATCAGCCGAAACGTTGAGTTAACAACAAACAAGATGAGGACAAATATCCGTCAAATATAAATAATGTAAATAATGTAAATAATGTTAATTAAAATAATTTTAATTCAGGTGGGCCGCCGAATTTTGAAAAGTTAAGAAAGTTTGCAGAGCACTGAACTAGACAACTGGATGTGGTGCTCCAGCATAGCCACAATGCAATGACAGAACCTAGTAAAAGATGAATGATAGATCAAACGTGAGTACCGAGTAACGATGTTTGATAACAGGTTGTAACCATTCCAATGCTGACCTTGAGAAATGCACGAACAATAATACAGACTTACGCTTCTCACTAACAATACATTGTGCTCCTAAAAAATATCAATATTCCTATAAGATACGATGCAGAGTAAAAGGAAAGATCTAGAATTAAGTTCATTTATACTGATGCAAATATTGCCATAGGATAGATGCATAATTGATGCATGTATATGCAGAGGTGCAACACTTAGCGGACAATGGGTGCAGAAAACTGAACAATCGAAGAAGCCCCTTTTCATGAATAAGGAGCTTAAAAGAGATATGTATAGAAATTATACTCAAAGGTTAGTGAAAGGAAAGTGGTGGCTATCTTATTTCATCTCGCTGTGTATTGTAGCCAGAAAAATCTGGGAAAAGGTGGGATGGGGGGGGGGTATAAAGTTGAAAAGAAACCAGAGAGATCGGAAAGGAAAGATAGGTATAGGGAAAGACGAGTTAGATAGGGAGAGAGAGAGAGAGATAGATAGATAGAAGGATGGATGGATAGATAAATAGAGAGAGAGAGAGATGGGTGGATGGATAGATATTGATTGATAGATAGATAGATAGATAGATAGATAGATAGATAGATAGATAGATAGATAGATAGATGGATGGACAGATTGATGGATGGATGGATGGATGGATGGATGGATGGATGGATAAAATGTATGCTGGTTGGATGGTAGTTAAGTAGGTAAGTAGATGTTAGATAAAGAGGTACATGTGTGTATTTATATTTCTGTATGTGTGTGTGTGTATGTATCTGTATGCATATATATGTATATATAATGTGTGTATATATATGTGTGTGTGTACATTATATATACATTAATCCCATTTTTCCTTTCATATATAAATATATGTATGTATGTATAAATGCATATATATGTGTGTATTTGTATGTATATATAAATAAATGGGTATACATGTGTATGTGTGTATGTGTGTGTAAATTGTGTGTATGTATAGTAGACAGTATACATATATGTATATAAATGAAGCAAAGGCTGACAAACCAGCAGATCTTTTGAAGAGAAATTTGGAAAGACAGAATTTCTTTGGTTAATCTGAAAGGTATTCATTCTATTGATAATGTGGAAAAAAAAATGCAATTCTTTGACAACTTTGAAAGGCACCAATTCTGCAGACAAATCATGAAGGCACATATTTATCGAACAATTTGAAAAGTCAGCAAATCTTTTGACAAATTGGAAGATGAGCAATTCCATAATCTATTGACAATATGGGGAATCTCCTGGAATTCTATTGTTAAGTTAGAAAGTCAGTTTTAGTGACAACTTGGAATGGAGTATTTTTGTTGAAATTTGGAAAAACAACAATGTATGAGAACATCTAAATGAAGCGACATCTATTGGCAAAACAGAAAAACAACAATTTTTATTGAGGAATTAAATAGTTCAATGAGCAATTTTGTTGAGATTTTGGGAGGACAGCATCTCTTCATCTCATACTATTTTCCAAAATCAATGAATTATGAAACCTGTTAAATAATGGTAAATAAATCTTCTTAATGACTGAGGCTATAGTAGAAAGACACTCGCTCAAGGTGCCATGCAGTAGGACTGAAGCCAGAACCATGTGGTTGGCTTACAAGCTACTTACCACACAGCCACTCCTACATGTACATATATACATTTATACATGCATATATATATATATATATATATATATATATATATATATATATATATATATATATATATATATATATATATATATATATATATATATATATATACACACACACACACACACACACACACACACACACAGACACACACACACATATATATGTATACAAATTATTTTACTCGTATTATTTATCATTATCCTCCCTTCTCATATTAAATTATTTTAACCATTTAACTCTAGTTCCACTTCTTCTTTCATAAACCCAGTAACCTCATCTGGTTTATATATTTTTGTTTTATGCTTTTCTTGTTTTCTTTATTTATTTATTATACAGTTCTCTTATTTCAGGCAATTTATACAAATTGCCAAAAGATTGCTTCTGAAGTTGACAGGAAATTTAAAGAAAGCTAATGTAAAAGAAAAGAGAAAAAAAAAGTAACCTTCCGATGAAGAGAAAAATATAAAATTCCTTAAAAATCATTATAAATGAAGAATTACTATAAAAACATTTGATGCATTTTTGAAGAAATTTGGTAACTTTGACTTGATATGCTAATATGTGTGTGTATCTTCCTATCTTTCAACATACCTATGTATGTATGTATGTATGTATGTATGTATGTATCTCTCTATCGATCTCTCTATCTATTTATCTATCTATCTATATATATATATATACATATATATGTGTGTGTGTGTGTATATTTAGATAGAGAGAGAGAGAGAGAGAGAGAGAGATTGATAGAAAGATAGATAGATATAGATATATGCGTTTATATATAATAACACATATATTTACATACACACACACGCATATACATACATATATAGACATATATATGCACACACATATATGCAAATAGACACATGTACGGATGCACATGCATACACACACACACAAGCACACTCTATATGCATGTATGTAACGTTATAAATATATATAAATACACACACGCACACATATATATACATACATATATATATATATATATATATATATATATATATATATATATATATATATATATATATATATATATGCATAGATGTATGTGTGCACGTGCATACATTGGTGTGTGTGCATGGCTAAAGTATTTGGTGACAAATTTCTCATTTGAAATTAATAGTTTTAATGAAATGGAATCAAATTCCAAAGATAGCAAAAATCTTTCAGATCTAATCAATGCAGATAATCTTTCAACAGATTCAAATGAATCTATTGGAAGAAGGCAATATGTTGTTGTTTTCACTCCTGTTGTTGTTGTTGTTGTTGCTTTGACTGTGCTGTTAGGCATGGGACAGCTGAATATTGAAGGACAAACCAATTACTTCTTTCACTACCTCTCTCTTTCTCTCTCTCTCCCTCTTTGTCTTTCTATCTTTTTCTTTCTCTTTCTTTATATATTTAGCTGTCTGTCTCTCTGTCTTTCTCTCTCTCTATCAATCTAGCTACTATTTATCCATCCATCTATCTATCTATCTATCTAGTCATCTCTACCTACCTACCTACCAACCTATCGATCTATGTCTCTGCCTGTCTATCTGTCTATCTAACTATCTATCTATCTATCTATCTATCTATCTATCTATCTATCTATCTATCTATCTATCTATCTATCTATCTATCCATCTACCTAGCTATCTAATGCAAAAACATGCAGACCAGAGCAAGCACCACAGGAACTGATAGAAAAATGTTTGCGTCCGATATGGGCACATAATTATGGGCACAGAATTATGTGAACTGGTGGAAAAGATATGTTCACTTCAACAGCAAAGAAAAAGCAAAAGAACTCTGAACACTCACCCAACAGTCTGAGAAACTAATTTTATATAGCAACAGGATATCAAGTAGTGATGCAGTACAACCGTTTCAAGCAGCTCCATTTAATTGAACAATGCAATATATATATACATATATACATATATATGTAGGGGTAAAAGAATAAGTAGTTTCGAGCATGACATGCAAATATATTATCCTAAACTCTGATGAAGCTAAAGAGTAATACACATGTTTTCAAGTATCAGAGCAGTGCATCTTAAAGCAGAAACAGCGGTAAGCTAATGAGGATCATGACATAAGTTTTTAATCCTTTGTCTTTCTAATTTCTGCTCTGACATTTCGTTCTGAAGCGTATGTATATATATTGAGATTTAATACCAGGTTATTAGTATTGCTGTTCCTTAGCAAAATAATAAGATAGATGTAGATAGATAGATAGATAGATAGATAGATAGATAGATAGATAGATAGATAGATAGATAGATAGATAGATCGATAGATAGATAGAAAGATATAGCAGCGGCGGGATAGGTAGGGAAATAGATAGATGTTATGTTAGATGGTCTTTATGCAAAGTATTCTGTGATTTTTGTTAGGTTACACTGAAGAAGGAACATAATACGGAATGAGAAAAACAGGAAGAAAGAAAAGAGAGAAGGAGAAAAAGAGAGAAGGAGAAAAAGAGAGAAGGAGAAAAAGAGAGAGAGAGAATGAAGGAGAGAATGAATAGATGAATGAATGAATAAAGAGGGGAAAAGAAAGAAAACTGAAGAAATTGAAAATTGATGAGTAGGAAGGAAGAAAGAAAGAAAGAAAACAAAAGTATATAAAGAAGGAAAAACAAAACAGGAAAACTGAAAAGAGACAGAAAGATAACAATGCTTGATAACACACACACACACACACACACACACACAGAGTCACCCATATACACGTACATACACAGTCACATACATGCACACATGCAATCGTACACACAGTCACACACACAGTCATACACACAGTCACACATATACACACACATACACTGAGTCACACACATACAGACAGAGTCACACATATAGACAGTCTCACATGCACACAGTCACACACACACACTCACGCATACATATACACGCTCACACACACACACAATCTTACACACAGCCACACACATACACACACACATTCACACTCACACACTCACGCACAGACACACTCTCAGAAAACGGAAGACAGGAAATGCTAAACTATATTTCTGACTCTGGATTGCCATTGAATTTCAGATTTAAATGATTTTCGTTTTTATGATTGTAATTTTTTTATTGAAAAAATATCGAATTTCAAATTTGATTCTATGACACAAAAAAGAAAGGAATAAAAACTTGAAATTTCTACCTTGACAATATTTCATGCATATATACATACAAACATACATATACATAAAAATATATATACAAATATATATATATGTGTGTGTGTGTGTGTGTGTGTGTGTGTGTGT
>NC_068993.1:4840400-4842876 GCF_001194135.2 Octopus bimaculoides
TATATATATATATATATATATATATATAAATATATAGATGCATGTATGTGTATATATATGTATTCATATATATATATATATATGTGTGTGTGTGTTTGTGTGTGTGTGTGTGTGTGTATGTATATGTATATATGTATATGTATATGTATATATACATACGCATATATATATCACATATATCTATATGTATGTATGTATATATGTATATATATTCATAAATATATATATTATTATGTATATGTATACTTATGTATATATATATATATATATATATATATATATTTCTATATATATATATATATATATATAGACATATATATTGTATATATTTAAGTGTACTCACAGGTATATATGTTAAAGCAGAATAATACCTAGTAATAGTAATTGTTGTAGTAGTAGTAGTAGTAGTAGTAGTAGTAGTAGTAGTTGTTGTTGTTGTTGTTGATGTTGTTGCTATTGTTGTTGCTGTTGTTGTTGTTGGAGGCGGAAGTGGTAGAAGCGGAGAAGGAGGATTAATAGAAGGAGCAATTGTAATAGAAGTAGCAGTAACAGCAATTGCAGTAGTAGTAGTAGTAGTAGTAGTAGTAGTAGTAGTAGCAGCAGCAGCAGCAGCAGTAACGAAACAACTGGAAAAAAAAGAAAATTCTTTTTTTCCTAAATGTATATAATAATATATTAAAAAAATAAATAAATGTCATTTAACACAAATTTTCACGATGAAAAGAAGACAAGTAATGAAAAAAAAGAAAAAAATAGTTTAGAAAAAAGAATATAAATATTCAGGGAAAAGCACAAAAAAAATAAATAAATAATCATCCCAGAAAAACACATAAAGGAAAAAAAGATAATAAAATACAATACAAAAAAACATGCTTAAGGAATTCTCAAGACACCGAAAAGCCTTCAGTGAAGTTAATCAAAGACATCAAAAATTGATTCTTATAACAAATCAAAAAGAAAGAAAAACCTTACCAAAATCTTGGCGTCATAAATACTCACCCGATTATGTGGCGTAGTTCACTGTTGCTGTGTTGTTTATTTGTTTATTTAATGTTTGTTTGTGGGTGTTTTTTGTTTCTTATTTTACTTTAAAGAATATATTTTAAAATCTAGTTTTGTTGTGGAGATATTTGTTTTTTTATTTTATGTTATTTTATTGTGTTTTATTTGAGTTCTTTTTTTTTGTTTTGGGTGGTTGTTCTTAAAAGATAAGAGAATAAAACCAATTTTAAATTGAAGAAGTAACGAAGAACGAATGAATATAAATCAAAAGAAGAAGATTTGGAAAGGAAGATTATAATACAGAGAAGTATTTTGGAAAACAAAGTTGCTTGTGGATTATATCATCTTCCCTGGAACTCATAAACGCCATCGTCATCATTTTTGCTGTTGTTGTTGTTACTGCTGTCATCATCATCATCATCATCATCATCATCATCATCAAGGTTGTCATTGCTATCAGAATCAGAAGTGGTGGCAGCACCAATGACACCATGATCATTGTTGTCGTCATCGTTGTTGTCACTTCCATCATCATCCTCATCATTGGCATCATAATCCTTTACATCATCATCACTGTCATCGTCTTCATCGTCTTCCCCATTAGCATCATCATTGTGATTGTCATCATCATCAGTAGCAGCAGCAGCATCATCATAAACATCGTTATCATCATCATCGTTGTTGTCATTTTCCTCATCATCATCATCATTGTCATCGTCGTTATCGTCATCATCATCATCATCATTGTCAACATTGTCATCATCATCACGGCCATCATGACCATCATCAACATCATTATCTTCACCAAAACTTTGCTGGCCTTGCACTGCAATTTGAAGCCAATATTTTTGGAACATAAATTGAGATCAGCATTATTGATTGCAGCCCTTTTCTACCTCAAAAATCTTTTGTACCTTTGTGACACATATCTTATGTATTTGGCTAATTCTTTATTCCATTATTAGCTTCAACCAGAGGCTGTGGCCATGCTGAGGCACTGCCATGTGAATATCTAGGATGTAGAATATTCTACTCTAATCCCCTGGACAACCTAGATCACCTGGGTCACCTGGATCAGGCTGGTTGTCCGTGCCAAGTCAGCCCTCCTGGCCATAACATTTGCTCCATTCCCCTCATGTTTTCACTGTTCTCTTTCACACTGTTCCAAACATTTTTTCTTAAATCATCTTCTTGCATGACCAGAGGTGTTCCAAGCGGTCTCTTCCTCTCACGTGGGTACCACCCGACAACAGCACAGGTCCATCGACCATCTGTGAACCTTGTGACATGACTGACCCATCGTAACTTTATTCTATGACAATCATCCTCATCACGACCACCATCATCATCATCATCATCATCATCATTACTACCACCAACTTTACTACCATCATCATCATCATAGTCTTTGTTGTCATCCTCATCGTTAGCTTTGTCCTTCTTCTCCTCCTCCTTATCATCATCATCATCATCA
>NC_068993.1:4843417-4846738 GCF_001194135.2 Octopus bimaculoides
TGACAATCATCCTCATCACGACCACCATCATCATCATCATCATCATCATCATCACCACCAGCAGCAGCAGCATCCCCATCATCATCATTAGCATCATCATCATCATCATCATCATCATTACTACCACCAACTTTACTACCATCATCATCATCATAGTCTTTGTTGTCATCCTCATCGTTAGCTTTGTCCTTCTTCTCCTCCTCCTTATCATCATCATCATCATCATCATCACCACTATCACCATTATCATCATCATCATCATCAACACTATAATCACTATTCACTATTATCATCAATACCATTAGGATTAACAACATCATACACCCGTCTCTGTTATGATTATCAACATCTTCATAATCGTCATCATCATCATCATCATCACCACCACTACCAACACCATCATTGCTGTTGCTATCATCATCATCATCGCCATCATCATTATCATCATCATCGTCATCATCATCATTATCAACAACAACAACGGCAACAACACTTATTTCTAACCATTTCCCAATTACCCTTATTTCCAACTTCAGTGCCATTAATTTGAAATATTCCATATTACCATTTTTCCATATTTCCATCCATATTCCACCGATGCTTTTATTTGTTTCATTTTATTTTTATTTATTTATTTATCACATTTTTTTTTCCCAATCCCAAATATTTCCAAAAATCGTGAATTAAAAACAAAAATCACATTTCCATTCTTCCCTGCTCCCACCCTACACCACACTACACAACCCCACACCACACACCTTTCCACCCTGAATACCTCTCTTCCCTTTATACACCTTCTCCACCCCCACCCCCACCACCATCATTCTACAAATAAAATAGAGCAATAATGAAAAAGAGTTTTAAAAAAGAGAATGCTTTAGATAAATGAGAACAATTTTCAATAAAAAAAACAGCCCAAAAAACAGAAAATATTTTCCTTTTCCATTTCATGTCACTATTTTTTTATCTGCTTTTTTTTTTATAATTTATTTTGTCGGAAACGTGTTTTTTTATTCAAAGTTGTACGTTCAATAATTCCACAGTGAAACTGTAAAATGTAGGTGTTATCACTAGGTCACTATGCAAGCTTTCACATTATTCTGTACAACTAAACTGAAATTATGTCAACTGAAGAATTTGGAAGATTTTTATGAGAATCAGCAAAGTTTTTTGAATTGTTGGAGAGAATACCTCATGGTATTAGATCCACCTGGTTTCTTTCTGTCTGTCTGCTTGTTAGCTTTCACTCATATATAGTTTAAAGATGATATAATCTTTAAACTACATAGGACCCTATGTGATCACACGATGGTGGGAGATTAATGGGATTAACAATGAGTTGAAACCTGAACATTAAAGCTTTTGTGCATTGAGCACATCCATTCCAACTTATATAATGGTACCGATCTATAAATATAGGTATACATACATGCATACATGCAGACATACATATATGCATACATGCAGACATACATACACATACAGACACACACACATGCACACACATACATATATACAGACATACAGATATATAGGTTAGCTGTCCTACTGATGTGAATATCTCTTTAAAAATCCAAGAGAAAGAGGATCACTGGATAACTGTTTTGAAACCTCCAGCTTCGATATCTGGATTACCAATTTACATTTATACCAATAACAATTGGTTTTGTAACTAAATGCTTAACTGTCAATCTGGATAATCTTGGATTTTCAGAAAAAGTAATCAACCAACTGACTTGCACGTCATAAATACAATCAGTAAGGAGAACAGTAGAAATATGTGAGACTGTTCTCAGGTTTAAAATGTGATGTTGTTTTTGTTATCTACATTCCAAAGATGGAGTTTTGTGCATTTGTTAGAAAACAGCCCCTTCTTCAGAGGATGAAATTAAATGATTAAAAACAGAAGCGAAACACATGTGCATATATATATTCCCCCACTGTACATTTTGTGTAAATGGCTGTGAATTTTAGGTCACTTCCCAGATTTGGCCCTACTACAGGATAACAACAATATTGATAAGTATGATGATGATGATGATGGTGGTGATGACGATGACGACAACGACGATGACGATGATGATGATGAAGAGGTAAATAGTGATGACCTTGATGGCGATGTTGAGGCTGAGGAGGTAAATGCTGACAATGTTGAGGAGGAGGAGGAGGAGGAGGAGGGGGAGGAGGGGGAGGTGGAAAGGGAAGAGGCTGATGGTGATTAGTATTCTCGTTAACAATACGGATGACAATGACGACAGTAGCAAAGATGATGATGATGATGATGATGATGATGACAACGGTGATGATGACGATGCTGACGATGGTGGTAATTACTCCCACAATGATGACAACTATTTTATGCTGACATCTGATCATTGAACATTCGCCAAACAATAAAAACAAATATAAATAAATATAAAAGAAAGGCAAAACATACATTGTAATTAGTTTTAAACTTTAATTATTATTTGCTCTTGGTCTCTGCTAATGTTGATGGGTTATTTATTTGTTTATATTTTTCCTTGTTTTTTTTTTTTTTGTATTAGTGAAGAGGAATTTTGTTGTTAATTTATATTTCTTGAATTTTTTTTCCCCTGGATTTTATATGTATATTTGTTTTTTTCATCCATTACAAAATCTGGTACATTTTCTCATTTCCTGCTTAGAGAATGCACTCATACAGGCCTATATACATACATGTGTATACACATACATCATATGCTTACACAGCAATTATAAACACTCATACATGCTCCAATAAAAGTATGAATACACATACTTTTATAAAACACACACACACACACACACATATATATAGGTACGGGCGTGGCTGTGTGGTAAGAAGCTTGCTTCCCAACCACATGGTTCCAGATTCAGTTCCACTGCATGGTACCTTGGGCAAGTGTCCTCAACTATAACCACAGGCCAATCAAATATCCTTAGAAATGTATTTGATAGACAGAAACTGAAAGAAGCCCGTCATGTATATATATATATATATATATATATATATACATATATACATATGATATATGTATATCATCATCATCATCATCGTTTAACCTCCGTTTTCCATGCTAGCATGGCTATCAACTACTTCTAGTTTCTCCTCCTGGAGTGTGATGGAATCTGTTTTCAGAGCATCTGTGGTGTTTATTGCCCCTGTGCATCTGCCACACATGAAAGCTATCTTCTTGGTTAATCTTTCTTTGATGTTGCTGCACCCCTTATGTGTCCATAGCTTACACTGGGTACATCTTATGGAGTTTCTACCTACACCTTTTCTACGTATATATATATGTGTGTGTGTGTATATATATA
>NC_068993.1:4846913-4857505 GCF_001194135.2 Octopus bimaculoides
TATTTATATATATATATATATACCTTTTTAATACTCAAATTCAAAGTCTGTTACTGTTTGTGTGCTCTTTGATTTGCAACAATAGCATAACATTGTGAAAATAAAATGTTTCAAAATGTACTCTTAAATACACTGACTTCTGATGAAAATAACAGATAAATAGACAGACGGACAACATATAGATAGATGAATAAATAGATAGATAGATAGATAGATAGATAGATAGATAGATAGATAGATAGATAGATAGACAGATATACATATCTTTTTGTTTATTTCTCTTCTCTACGAGAAACTTTCAGCATAAAAAAAGTTATTCTAAATCATTCATGAATAACTTCAACACACACACACACACACTTATAGCCCCCCCCTCTCTCCCCAACACAGACACCTAGATATCAACAGAGAAGAAAAGGGAGAAATCACATCATTTTTATGATTATATGTTACGTCTTTCAAGTCAAACATATATAACAGAGGGTATGTAGATAGACAGATGGGTAGATGGATGGATTTTTGTTCAATTTTGCTTGGTTTATTTGTTTTTCTATGAATACTTTCAAATAAATAATCGTATTTATCATTTCTCACTGAAATCACCTTGTTTTAAGAAGGCATGTCAGTGCGGTTTTTTTGTTTTTTTTTTCATTTCCAAAGCCCCATGAAAGAGAAGGTATTTACCATGTCAAAAGAAGGTGTAAACAAGTACATGTAAGCTTTATTTGCCAATAAAGTGAAAGCATTTTCGATGTGAAAAAAATAGAATTGTTTTTATTTACTGTTATGGAGCAACGAATTGCACAAGAGATAGATTCCCCTGTAAAAAAAAAAAAAAAAAAAACAGTTCCTGTAATGAAAATTCCTTTCCATTCACCTCTGTGCGATATGAATTTTTACTAACATTTACGTCCTCCCTGCAACCAGGCAAAAAATTAAATGAGAAGAAAAAGGCCATAATTTTACAGAAATTTTATTGAGTGTTGTGAATTTTCTGTTAAACCCTCTTAATTGTCTTTTGTTAACATATGATACACCTGAGAAGGTATAGAAATACTTTTGTTGATGTTAATTTTGAATTTAGTTAAATTATTTGGTTGCCCCAACATCAATAGTGACAAAATTACACTGGATACCCAATGGTATCTGCTTTGCATGTATATACAAAGATATATATATATATATATATATATATGAGTGTGGGGGCTGAAAAGTTCCTGATTTGGAGTAAAAGAAAATACAGAAGGATTAGTTAATTATGATTTTATTCAACATATTCTCCTCTCACATTCACATGCTTATTGCAGTGGCCCTTCGGCTTTTCTAAGCCCTGTAAATGAACTCAGAAGGTTGGGCCTCCAACCAAGCCTTTCATGACACCCTTAAAAACCAGGAACTTTACACCAGCCCCTTATACATACTTACTTAACTCTGAGCATAGGCTGTCAATGCCTTTTCTCCTCTGTCTGCAACTCTGGGCTTCTCTCCAATTGGATCCCTATTTTTTCAGCTCCACCTCAGTATCTTCCTTCATACCTTTCCCTAAATAAATTATTTCTTCTCTCAAGTTTTGTTGGTTTTGAATTATCACCAATGCTCCTGTAACTTTGCTCTTTTCCTTGTTAGGGACTTGACTCTATGTAGACCCATTTATACCTCTGGAAAGAGAAGGTCCATATTAGTTTGGTATATATCCTTTGAAGTGGCTCACCCTTACATAGAAATGAAATTATTATGAAAATCTGTCTTCAGATTTATGAGGGTGGAGATTATTTGGGTTTTCAAGGTTTTCTAAGTAAGAGCGCAACATTCTCCACTGAACAAGGGACCAATTTGCCAAAGCATTGAATCCCAAGGGCCACTTGTACTTCTTTTTTGCTCCAGTGTACTGGAACAATGTAAAATAAGGTAGCTTGCTCAAGGACACAGTTCACTGCCTTGTCTGAGAATTGAAACCATAGGAGAACAATTGTAAGGCTCACCTCTCTCACCACTAGGCCAAAAGTTTTCACTGACAATATATACATACATAAAAGTATGTAAAAATAATGTAATAAACACAAACACACACACTCACAAGTATATACACACATATTTGTGTGTATGTGTCCTCTGTGTTTATGTAACCAATGTGTGTATGTGTTCATGTGTCCCCTGAATGGGTGTGAGTTTGTGTGTGCATACCTTATCAGTGTCCATGTCCCCTGTGTGTTTATATAGGTAGTTAATTCAATAATTTATTCCTAATGATATAATTAATAAAGATATGTAATCAATGATTAGAGACACAATCGATACGTAAGGATTAACTAAATTCCCTCTACGTGTTTCAACATGTTTCTCTATTTCGTTGTTTCATTAAGAGAAACAAGGGCCAATAAAATAGAGGATACATGGTTGAGTGGCTAAGGTATTGTACAAACCAGCCCTTAATTCATGAACCCAAATCTTCTATTGCCTATGTCACAACATGTTAGCAAAAGAAATATTTTATTTCAACGTTATTTGATATTATTGAACAGCATCGCTGTGGAATATATGTGACTCTTATTCTTTTATTCTTTTATTTTTTTTTGTCATTAAATTCTGGTCATGCTGGAGCATATCGTAGGCAGGTTTATTCATGCAAATTGAAGCCAGTATTTATTTTTGAGGTTAGGTTCATAATTATTTTATTATTCATTTCTGGCAAACTGCTAAGTCGTAGTGACATATGCAAAACACAATGTTAAGAGGTAAGGAAACATTGCTTACACAAAAAAACAAAAGCATAGAAACACTCACATATGTGCATATATATATATATATATGCTAGCATGAAAAGCGGATGTTAAACGATATATATATATATATATATGCAAGTATGTGTGTGTGTGTGTGTGTCCTCTTTAACAGATATATATATATATATATATATATATATATACACATACACACACATGCACACACATGCACACACATGCACACACACACACCTGCGCATATATATGTGAATATATATATATATATATACATATGTTACAACAGACCCCCACACAGCTTCCATATATTAAATAAACTCACGAAGAGTATCATTCAGTCCTGTGCTATTTGAGGAGGTACTTGTTCAAGGCGCTGTTCAATGAGACTGAACCCAACACCACATTGTAACAAAGCTAATATTCTTAACCACATAACCAGCCTCCTGTATCTGATTCCTTTGTGTGTGCAAATTTCCTTTGTTTTTTGGTTCAGTTTTTTTTTTTTTTTGTGCCACTTGATGTTACATGTGATTGTGTATAGAAACAATAACAATAATTCAAAGTGAATTGAAGTGACTATAATATTTCAGGATTAGTTAAGCCTTTGCATTGTGGAAATCGGAAATAATCACTCAAATTTTATTACTGTCAAGTGCAGAAAGCTGTAGTTTTAATAACAAAAAACAATGGCAAAAACGTCTCTTTATGCTGTGAGAAGTAAAGGCAGCCCCAGTGATGCTTTTTCCAAAAGACAATTTTACAGATTTTGCAATTTTTACACATTTTTTCATAAAATATCTCCTCACTCAACAAGAATCAAATATTTCTTGTGGTAGATATGAAAACCGTATTTTCTACAAGAGACACTGAAAAAAATATTGCAGGAACAGAAAATATCAATTCTGTTGTTTGGTGGATAATTAACATTATTATGGGAATCACTATGAAATTGAATTCTGCAGTCAAAAGATTAATATGAATTATATTATATTATATTATATTGCACATGTGTGTGCTTGTATGTGTGTGCTCATGCACACATGTACGTGTGTGCACATGTATATGCATGTGTATATATATATATATATATATATATATATATATATATATATTTCTTGGGGGATATTTCGAACCTGGGTTCTCATTCCTAAAATATTTTTCGATATTATTATTATTATTATTATTATTGTTGTTGTTATTATTATTGTTGTTGTTGTTGTTATTGTTATTATTATTATTCAGGTCACTGCTTGGAATAAAACTTAGAATCTTGGGGTTAGTAGCCTGCACTCTTAACCACTATGTGATATGCCTATGGTGTAGTGATAAAGAGCACGGGCTACTAACTCCAAGATTCCGAGTTCGATTCCAAGCAGTGACCTGAATAATAATAATAATAATAATAATAATAATAATAATAATAATAATAATAATAACAATATTGAAAAATACTTTAGGAATGAGAACCCAGGTTCGAAATTTCCCCCAAGACACCTGATGAACAAGCAAGACAAAGACAAATATCCGTCAAATGTAAATAATATAAATAATGTAAATAATGCACATAATTCCTCATCTCTTAAATATGGAACGGGGAGAATGATATTGAGAAACATCAATATGTCAAACTGGCAAACAAAGAAAGAGAATGTGAAGTGGTCGTGATATGTGCTAAAAGCAACAGCTAAATAGCCCTTAAATCATGCACAAATTTTTTGTTGTTGTTGTTGTTGTTTTGCATAATCATATGAATTCCTATGTGTAGAACATAAATTCTCAAAAATTTTCTGAAAATTCCCCCAAAATTATGAAGGTTTATATGGAGTCCTTAAAGCACAATTCCACCGAAATTTCTCCTTGATAAATTACAATGAACGACTTACAGGTTTGAATAAGCCTCAAGCATATTTCTACTGATAACAAGTTTGTACCTAAAGTGGTATAGCTACACCAGTTCCATTAGATGAAAGTAAGACAAAAAGAAACAAGCAAACAAACTAACAATGAATGCCTCTGTTCCACTGCTTATGAAAAACGAAGCTGGTCTTTGTAGTTGCTAAACAAGTAAGTGTAAATCTTGTTTGTTTGGGTGAGGGTGTAAATATCGGTTTTAAAATGTCATCGACTGACATCTAGAACAAATTGATCAAGGATTTAGAATTCCTGAAATAAATCTTCAGGTAGAAGAATTGCCGCCAACATTTGACACTGATTGACTCTAGCTACCTTCTTGAAATAATCCATTTATGGTTTTATGACGAGGGGTGGATGTGAATGTCTTTTGTTTGTTTGTATGGGTTTTTTGTTTTGTCAGTTTTGGGAGTTTTTTTTTTTTATCCCAACTTTTTGTTAATTGCATTTTTATCTGACCCTATTTAAAAGTACCTTTCAGAAATTAAAAAAAAAAGAAAACTTCCTTTATTCTGTCTAGTTTTTACGGTTTTTTTGTTTTTTCCTTTTCTTTTTTAGTTTTTCAGTTCTTCAGATTTTATTCCTGTTGATTAATCCGGTAAAAAAAAAAAAAGTAAGAAAAATTTACACCTTCATTAATTGTTTTCTTTTACATTCTTTTTTTTTTTTTGGTAAGAATGGTGTAAGGGTGGAGGGCATTTGTTTTTCATTTTTTAAATGTTTTTGAAAGAATTTCTGTTTAATTATTCTTCCTCTTTGATTAAGAATCGAAAGAAAGGAAGAAATATCCAATTTGTGTCTTTTTTAAGGAATCAGAGATTAAACTGAACGGGGTTCATGATGATTGTGATGATGATGATGATGATGATGATGATGATGATGATGTAAAGAAGGATGGGGAGGTTGAGGAGGAGGAAGAGGGGATGATGATGACAATAATGATGATGATATGATGATGACAATGGGACAGCTATGACAAGGACAAAGGTGACATAGAGGATTATGAATACGATGGTGCTGGTGGTGGTTGTGATGATGATGATGATGACGATGACGACAACTACAACGATGATGACGATGATGATGATGATGATGATGATGATAGCATTCATGATAATGGCGTGTAGCTATTATTGTTTGTAGGTGATGGGTGCTGATGAGTGGTGGTGGTGGTGGTGGTGGTGGTGGTGGTGGTGGTGGTGGTGGTGATGGTGGTGGTAATAGTGGCGATGGTATTAGTGGTGGTGCTGATGCAAGTGGTGCTGTTGATGGTTTTAGGTTAAGACAGGTAAAAGAAAGACAAAAAGAACAAGGATACAACTCATTAACTCAGTAAACCTCTCTACACCTCTTCCTTCCCACTACACTGGTAAACACAATATAATGGTCGCTGGATAGTTGTATTTTTCTTGCAGGAATTGATTAAACACAGGTGAGAAGTAGCTTAGTGGCTAGATTTACAGAGGCAGGTAAATGTCAAGAGAATTCTCAAATGATAAGGAGAGAGATTTTTCTGGGGATTTTTTTTCACCAATATTTCAAAACCAACAAAGAACAGCTTATTATTCTGTTACTGATGAAGCAAAGGCAGGAATTCTCGATTCTGGATAAAACACTTTGTGTAATGAGTGATGGCACTTATTATTCTGAGAATCTATTCTGCAGTTCATCAAAAAAGAGGAATCGATTCTTCACGCATTCCAGTCTAAGTTTAAGAAGAAGAAAAAGACAAGTTTTATTTCAGTTTTCACGCAGTTATTGATTAATTTTGATTCAGAATCTGGAGTGATGACACTAAAAATTATGAAGTATTTCAGACTAGAACCATTTTAACCAATTTCTTTTCTTCTTTCTTTTTCCTTTCTTTCTTTATTTTTTGCATGTTTTTTTGTTTTTTTTTTTTGCATTTTTTCATACCCTATTATTGAAAGACAACAGCTTATAAAAGACAATCTAGCAAGTATGAGAGAATTTTTTATTTTTGAAATTTTCCTCAATTCTACAAACTATAACATTTGGTCGGTGGAGGGGAAAGAATTTCCTTAATTCTTTATATTGATCTTTATTTTTAATTGTATTCTTTTGTCAGCAGAATTTTTTAGGGAAAAAAGGGGATCATTTTAGAAAAGAACTCTTTTTAAAAAAAATAAATGAAGGCTTGTCTTGTATTCTTACAATCCAGTACTCTTCAGATTATTGAAAGAATGTTGCATAAAGAATATTATAGAGTTTTTGATTGCTAGACAGTCTGACAGCTCAAGAAAAAGACAAACAGTACAAGAACTATGAAGAATTTCCCTTAAGAAAACGGTTTAGCCAAAGCAGAGAATTTCTACTTTGACCAAATAAGAAAAAATATGTGAAAAAAACTGATTTTTTCGTGTATCTTGTCTTTTCTTCCCAGAGTGGACCTTATTTATCCATAAACAGTGAACAATCGATGAACTGGATGTGTCATCCAAGAATTAGCATCGCTGCAAAAACAGCTGGAATTCAAAGACACCAGATGGTGCTTCCATAAGAAGTAGTGGTTTAATTGATACACATCAGTTAATATCAGATGGAATCAATGTGTCTGTTTAAGTTGACATCAGTAAATGATTTATTCCACTCAAAAATTAATGTACACTGGTCTGTTGACAGTAACCACATGGACATTTTGGTTTGAGCACAACTTTAATCCAAGAATCACCATAACCACCAGCACCACCAACACCATTATCATCATCACCACCATCATCGTCATCGCCATCGTCATCGTCGTCGTCATCATCATCATCATCTTCATCATCAACATCACCACCACAAATATCGTCACCATCATGTTCATCATCATCATCATCATCATCATCATTATCATCATCATCATCATCATCGGCATCATTTTCATCATCGCCATCTCTACCACAAACATTATCATCACCATCATGCTCATCATCATCATTATCACCATCATCATCATCATTATCATGACAATTATGATGGTGATGATGATGATGATGATTTAGAGTGCTGTAGAAGCCAATTTAATGCTCATAAATTTTAACAACAAAACCTTATATGGACATCTAAGGGTCATAAATACTCCCAAGAATTCGTATGGAACCCCAAGGGCCATATGGACCTTGGTCAAGAATCTGTTATTTCTGGCTTGGTCTGCTAAGACTGCCTAGATCTGTAGTTCTAATTGCTGGTTGCATGGGAAAGATGCTGTCCAACACGAAACTCATCCTCCACCTGCTGTTC
This sequence comes from Octopus bimaculoides, assembly GCF_001194135.2. NCBI lineage: Eukaryota > Metazoa > Mollusca > Cephalopoda > Octopoda > Octopodidae > Octopus > Octopus bimaculoides. The sequence goes on from NC_068993.1 coordinate 4,854,812, forward strand.
ACCAACTTAAACATGCACCTGTCACCTGTAATCCCCATCGTACACTTGCTAACCACCTCCCTCATCATGCACCCACCACTCATCACCTGGTTACCACCGGCCTCCTTATGCACCTTCTTCATACCACTCTTACCAATCCCCTTGCCACCCTCCCCTATCAAACACTTGCGGCCCCCGTTACCCTCGTCAAATTCCTGACCCCTGACCCCTTCACCAACACTTATCATATCCCTACTAACCACCTCCGCTCCAAGTGGGTATGGATATCTTTTGCAGTGATCAGTTATTCTCAAATTAAGCTTCTGTAGAATCAAGAGACTTTTATCGGGGTTTGTAATTAGCAAATACTAGTTAACGAGAAGAGGATAGTGTTAATGGCTTTTCACAAAGAGATGAACTGAAGATGTTATGAAAGAGACGATGAGAAGATGGTTAATTTCCTGAAGTGGTACTTAATAGGTGATAGAACAGAAGATATTCGCAACTATCCAAGAATTAGGGAAGACTATCTTTGAAGTTCTGAGAATACTAAGCAAGAAATGAACAAATTAATGATAATTAATCATCATCATCATCATCATCGTTTAATGTCAGTTTTCCATGCTGGCATGGGGTGGACAGTTTGACTGAGGGCTGGAGAGCCAGCGGCTGGACCAGGCTCCAATCTGATCAGGCAATGTTTCTACAGCTGGATGCCCTTCCTAATGCCAACCACTCTGAGAGTGTAGTGGATGCTAAGTTACATTCAAGGTGATGAGAAGGCAGAATCGTTAGCATTCAGGTAAGAGGCTTGATGGTATTTTGTCTACCTTTACTTTCTGAGTTCAAATTCTGCCATGGTTGACTTAGCCTTTCACCCTTTTGGGGTTGATGAAATCAACTAGCTCCTCCCTCAAAATTTCAGGCCTCGTGCCTTTAGTAGAAAGGATTATTATGATTATTATTATTGTTGTTATTATTATTATTATTATTATTATTATTATTATTATTATTATTATTATTGTTGTTGTTATTATTATTATTGGTGTTATTATTATTATTATTATTATTATTATTATTATTATTATTATTATCATTGTTATTGTAATGAGCTGGCAGAATTGTCAGCACACCAGTCAAAATACTCAGTGGTATTTCATCTGTCTTCATGTTCTGAGTTCAAATTCCGTCATCGTTGACCTTGCCTTTCTTCCTTTCAGAATCAACAAAATAAGTACCAGTTGAACACTGGGGTCGATTTAATCAACTTACCCCCTCCTCCAAATTTGCTGGCCTTGTTCTCAACATACAACCAGCTCGGCTAGTTCCCTGTCTTAACCTGCTTAGACATATTAAGAATAAATATGCTAACACACATTAAGCATTTATAGAATCCTGCAACGTCAACACTATACATCACTTACATCACAGAGTAAACCATTCTAATATTCACGATGTATGTTATCATTGTGTTAATTTTCTTCGTTATTAGTGATGATAATTATAATTTACTCATTAGATACTGATTCTTCATTATCATAGTCATACAGATATCCATCTTCTATCCAATCAAATGAATTTGTAATACTGTATTTCTTGAATGATTTGATAATGATACAAGCTTTTATATTTCCTCTGATCAATTAACAATCCATTCACAAATCAGAGGCACTGATGAAGCCTACACGGTACCTTATTCTATGTGTAATTCTTCTCACATATCCATTCACTGCATTTTATCATCATTCACTCCTTAAATGGCTTACTGATATTTGGCATTTAATGGTTGCAAATCCCCTGTAAGCCTTCCAGAAATTATCTTTATATCAATGCTTTATAATCAAACATTATTATCAACAATCTTCATTAGATGGTACCTCAACTGATAGCACCTCCCAGGTAAACACATTCGCTTAATTTTGTAATTCATCATGTTATAATTTCAAACTTCTTTAGTCTGTTTTCTAACACTATCTTCCTCCAGCTAGTCTAATACTTGTACACACATAAGCATTCCTTTCTGAAATTTCTCCTCAGATATCAGTCTTTCCTTAAATCCAACCATCTGATTTAATTTAGTATCTTTTACCATAAAAAACACTGTACTAGATGTATTCATCTTAGCAAATTTCTGTTATTGAATCGGAAAATGTATCCATCCCCCCATTAGATTAGATACATATTTTAACACACCTTTCTTCTATTTGACAATCCTCACTAGGCATAGTTTTTTGTTTTGTTTTTTAGATATAATCATTCAAAATTAACAATATTCTTCATTAATGGATTAAGCAGACATAACTTTTATCCGACTTTTCCCTAACATTTTCATCTCATTTCTTGTCAGTTTCCTCGTTTCCTTTTTCTCTCATTTCCTTATAGAGTAGCCATGTCATTTGAACCTGAATGATTGCTAGATCATGCATAGTACAGTGTATAAGCTTGTCTGATTACAACACTATCCCAGCATGAAGCTTGAAGAAGCTCATATATAATTCCTGTGTTCATTAAATGATACTTATCTTTTACATGATTGTGTACAATTTTGTCGATCCTGTGAGCAAGTGAACAGTACACTATACCTAACTATCTATCTATCTATCTATCTATCTATCTGTCTGTCTGTCTGTCTGTCTATCTATTTCTCTATCTATCTATGTATCTATCTATTCAACATCTATCTCTCTATTTCTCTATTTTTCTATCATATATATA
>NC_068993.1:4857515-4858906 GCF_001194135.2 Octopus bimaculoides
TATATACACACACTTGCACTTGTTTCGTTGTAAACTCAACTGAAGCAAATAAAATGAAGTTTATCTTCCACCAGAATACAACAAAGAGCTTATAGAGTGAGATGCAAATTCAACAAACAACGAATGGGGGAAATCCAAAACTTTATCCATCAAAATTTTACCTTGATGTATGAGAGCATCAAATAAAGATGATGATGATGATGATGATGATGACGATGACGATGATGCTGCTGATGTTGCTGCTGCTGCTGCTGCTGATGATGATGATGATGATGATGATGATGATGATGACATCGATAACGGTGACGATGATGATGAAGATGATGATGATGACGATGATGATGATGATGATGATGATGATAATAATGATAATAATAATGATGCTTTTATTTGCCATGAGGGCGAAAGTTGTGGGGGACAATACAGAGACAGACATAGAGTGTGGGGTTTACATATAATAATGAAATGATAAATAAAAAAATTTTGGGAAAGTAAAATAAAAAAAATTAAAATTTTAAAAATATACACTGGGAAAGAGGGGACATATGCATAGCATACAGAAGTACAAAAAAAATGATTGGAGGTAGGATGATATAGATGTGGCCCTCCTGATAATAATAATAATAATAATAATAATAATAATAATAATAATAATAATAATAATAATAATAGTAATAATAATAATAATGAAAGAGTCTGCTGACAGTGGACAACTGACAGTTTTCATCATGCCCAGCAAGATAAAGCTGAGATTTTTCGTGATATGATAATAATAATAATAATAATAATAATAATAATAATAATAATAATAATAATAATAATAATAATGACGACGATGATGATGATATCAATAGCAACAACAGCAACAACAACAATAACTTATAATAATAATAATTATAATTTGTAATAATAATAATAATAATAATAATAATAATAATAATAATGGCAATAATTATAATAATCATAGAAAAAAAATTATAATAAAATATAAAAATTTATTCAGAAATTCTAACATACACACTATATTTCATGCTAGTAGTTCTTTGAAATCTCTGCCTGTATTTATCATTGTTGACTTGATGCTGAAGCAAATAAATGGCACAAAGTCAGGAATTTTACCAAAAAACAATATTTTGGTGTAGATTGAACGACATATGGTAAAGAACAAAAGGAGGGTTTTTCTTGTTTCGATTTTTTTGTTTATTTACCATTTTTTTTTTTCAAAAGACAGCTGGCTTAAGTTCTATTTATTTATATTAAAATGTGTACGAAAATCAATATATATATATTTGTGTGTGTGTGCGTATATGTATGTGTGTGAATATATACACACATACTTTATGCATATATATATATATATATATATATATATATATATATATATATATATA